>NC_048230.1:91591006-91608277 GCF_002007445.2 Ailuropoda melanoleuca
TCCAGCTCAACTCAGGGGACCGGCTGAAAAAGGTGTCCCCTACTCCTCCGCCATCTTAACCTCCTCCCTCAGAATTTTTAATTTCTGTCAGATTCACTCTCATTTCCGCCCTTAGGGATTTTATATTGTCAGTAACATTTTCGTTAATATTTTTTTCAAGTCTTNGTTCCTGCTGGTCTGGTACCTATCCAGCTCAACTCAGGGGACCGGCTGAAAAAGGTGTCCCCTACTCCTCCGCCATCTTAACCTCCTCCCTCAGAATTTTTAATTTCTGTCAGATTCACTCTCATTTCCGCCCTTAGGGATTTTATATTGTCAGTAACATTTTCGTTAATATTTTTTTCAAGTCTTCTCATCATCTTGACCATTGTTACTCTGAATTCCATTTCTGATAATTTGGTTACATCCATATCCATTATTTCTGTGGCAGAGGCCACAGACTCATTGTCTTTTCTTTGCTGGGGGGGTTGTCTCCTTCTCGTCATTCTGATGAGGAGAGGTTGTGGGGTTGTCCAGAGCCCAAGTTATTGACTGGGACCCAGGCCGTGCGCCCTTGTTTTATAGGGATCTTAGGGATGTGGGCTTCTTCTTTAAAGATTTTATTTATTTATGTGGCAGAGAGCCATCAGCGAGAGAGGGAACACAAGCAGGGGAGTGGGAGAGGAAGAAGCAGGCTCCCAGTGGAGGAGCCCGATGAGGGACTCCTTTCTGGAATGCCGGGATCACGCCCTAAGCCGAAGACAAGTGCTTAATGACTGCGTCACCCAGGCACCCCGGGATGTGGGCTTCTTGATTTTTCAGCCTGCCTTCTGGGGGAGGGGCCTGCCGCGCTGATACTCAGGCAACCCTGTTTGGGTAGAGTCTCCGTGTCCCCTGCGAGGGGGGATGGGGATGGGCACACTGTGAGCCGGTATTTCCGGGGTTTTGTTCTCTGGCAGCTTTCCCTGGCAGTCTGCTGTGCCTCTTCTGAGAGTCAGAGCAGCAGTGGCCGAATCTCAGCCTCTGTCTCAGAACAGAGGGATTGCGGCCCGTTCTCTACTGATGTTCTGGCCACTTTAACTCTGTTACTGTTGGTGCTGCTCAACCCTGCAGCGTCCCGGGATATGTGCCCCACACCCGGTGTTTCAGCCCTCACTTCCAGGGCTGGCGGGTCTCTGTCCTTTGTGTTTCTAACATGCCAGGCACCAGCCCCGCCCCCTGCACGCTCCCAGAGCTCCCAGTCTCAGTCTGTTTCCAATGAGCACACCGGAGTTCCAGAGTTCCATTTCCAGTGAGCACACTGGAGTTCCGGAGTTCCGTGAGAAGTCTGGTGGTGCGCGCTCCCCGGCTCACGGTCTCAGTATGCCCTCTCGTGAGTGCTGTCCGTGAGTCCGCCCGCTCCCCCGTGCAGGTGGCTACCACTTCCCGGCACCCGAACGCGGCAGCTCCCTCCCCCTTCCGTTTATCTTCCGGGATCTGTGTGCGGTTTCATGCTTCCCTGCTGCGTACCTCAATACTCAGCCCTGGAGATGTTCATTTGTAGAGATCCAGATGTATCTTTCTGCATCCTAGGCTGATTCCGTGGATGTTCATGCTGGTCTGGTACCTATCCAGCTCGACTCAGGGAACCGGCTGAAAAAGGGGTCCCCTACTCCTCCGCCATCTTAACTCCTCTCTGTGGCACTTTATTACAGCAGCCCTCGGAAACCAATACACTTGCAAATCACCAAAGAGCCAGGTTGCCATCCAATGTGTGGGTGATCGTTCCTGTACCACTATCTTCTGGTAGATTGTGAGCCCCATGAAGCCAGATAATGTATCTTATTCATCTTTATAATCTTGGTGTCCATCTCAGAACCCTTTACATTGATGTGGGTGGAACTGGAGGGTATTATGCTTTAACTGGATGAAGAACTTCTGATCCCATCATGGAGAAATGCAGTCTCATCAGCTCCAGTAACATTGTTGAGTGATATCAGTTCTGTCAGACTTCCTTCATGAACTGGTACAAGCTTCCTGAATCATGAGATGCTGTTCTTTATATGCCCCTTGGTTTTATATCCCAAATTTTAAGCAACTTCTTCACTTCAAGAGAGAGTGAATGATAAATTCCTTGCTTTTTCTTTTTCCAACATAGTTTCAAGGAATGCTGGAACTGTTGTTCAGTCTTGGGAGGAAGGGTGCTTGTTTTTCCTTCTTGTGCGAGGCGACAGTATAAAATCTATCAGTGTGGTCTTAACCTGAGCCCTCTATACCAGCCATGCCCTTACTTCCAGACTCCACTGGGTTATTTTGAAGCAAAGCCCAAAATATCATATCATTTCAGCCTTCAAGATGAATTCCAACAGATGAAGACATAAACAACACATCCTGATATGCCATTTACATATATAAAACATAATAATTACTTAACATTATAGTATCAAGTCATTGTTGTCATTTCCTAATTGTTTCATGAATGCCTTTTTACCGCAATTTTGTTCAAAACAGTATCTAAACAAATTCTGCATGTTACATGCAACTGATATATCTCCTCCTTTATAACTGAGGTTTAAAATACACACAGTCAAGTACACTGATTTTAATTCCATGGTTTAATGAATGTCTTATATACATGTCTAAAGCCACATGACCACTGCTCAGATCAAGTTGAAGGGTGTTCGCAGCTCCCCAGCCCCTCCTGCTCTTTCCTGTCAGTCCAGAAGGAACCTATAGTCTGGGTTCTCCTAATACTGGTTTGTTTTCAGGTTCTTCAGGTTCCTATAAACAGAATTACAAACACAGTATGTGCTCTTTTGTGTCTGGCTTCTTTTGCTCAATGTCATGACTATGAGAGTCACCTACGTTGTTTTTTGTTTGGTTTTGTTTTGTGTGCCTGTACTCTTCCATGGGTGAGAGCTCAATTTGTACTTATATTACTTTGGGTTATTTATACACCTTGGTACTTTAATAATGTTGCTATGAATATCTTTGTCCATTTGTGTGTGTGTGTGTGACATAAGCATGCTTCTGTGTGATATCTGGATAGTAGGGTGGGTGTGGTTTAGTTTTTGGAAATACTTCCAAACAATTTTTCTAAGTGTGTGAATTCCATTTGTCCCATGTCCATACAAACATTTGGTATTTATTTGCTTTTAACACATTTAGATGTGTACCAGTATATCACTGGGGTTTTAATCTACATATCCCTGGTGACTAATGATTTTGAGCATCTTTACGTCTTCCTGAAGACTAATGATGTTCAGCACCATTATTATCTATTTGGATCTATTATTTTATGAAATACTTATTCAGGTATCTTGCCCTTTTTAAAAAAAAAAGTTGGGTTATTTGTTTCTGCAGAATTTGTATGCAGTTTTTCTCCCAAAATATCATGAGAACAATTCACCCACAGTGGACTAGAATGGAATGAAAGGGTGAGGAGTGGACAGTTGAAGAGAGGAAGAATAGACATTAAACACAGTGAAACTGATAACAATGCTAATAATCTCTAATTCCCTTTATCACACTTAGAAAGATGGTTAAGCAATGGGTCTCTTGTTTTCCAAAGGATACCCATTTTGGGGAACAAGATGAACATAAAAATAACAAAACAAAATGACTCAGTGACTTATAAGAGCAATGGAAAGTCTGATGATTATTGGAAAGATACTATACCAATGGATGATAATGGACATTAAAGGGGTGCCTGGCTGGCTCAGTCGGAAGGGTGGGCGACTCCTGATCTCAAGGTCATGAATCTGAGCCCCATGTTGGGCATAGAGATTACTTAAATAAATAAAAGTAAATAACGGACATTAAGTTTTTTTTAAAAAGTTAACATTTGGAGAAGGCTGTCATGGCTATGTAGAACTGTTTTTTTGAAAAATAGCACATGTTCTACTCTTTCTGTGCTATAATAGGGCTCACAGCAATACAGGACATAAAATAGTCCTATCTTATCCAGGCTTTTAAATATTTAGAGAAGTCCTCATGAATCTCTTCACAATGACCTTTTTGTATATAAATTGCAAGTGATCATTTCCTTAAGTTGGCTGTCTTATCCGCCTGATGCGGCCTGCTCCTGAGTACCCCTTAATTCGCCCTGCCTCCTCTGTAGCTGACTTTGTAGCCTAGCAGAGGGATGGCCCCCATGGCTGTGGAACTTCCTGCCCTGGGGGACTTGCCTTTCCTGAAGGAGAAGTGAGGCGCTCAGGAGGGGAAGCAGGAAGCTCTTGCAGCTAGTGGAGTTGCCCATCGCTAAGGATATCTCTGCAGGTGGAACCCAGCTAGGAAGGCTTCCTAGAAGGGACCTGATGGGTCCGTCCACTGTGGCAATGGCAGCCACAGCCATCCCAGGGCTTTGCCAGCCTCAGCTCAGTACCTCTGGCAGCGAGTTCAGGCCTGGCTGAGTAGGGTGCCCACTGGCATCTCAAGTGGACTAGGGGCTTGGCTGTGGAGACTAGAAGACACCTACTTGGTGTGCTTGCTCCAGCCCTGCTCATTGCCTGGGGTGGGTGTTGGGGATGGCTTGGAGAGTGTGGAGGGAAAAGAAGCAGGTTCAGAGAGGAGAAAGGGCTCAGAACATGAAAAGGAAGTCACCAGAACAGGAGAGAGTCTACAGGGGTGAGTCACAAGCAACAGTCCTTGGACATCAGGGAAACAGCCTTGCCTGTGAGGTGACAGGTGGGGTGCTAGGTCCAGGGCTGCCTTGCAGAGAGTTGCTGGAAAAGAACACGAAGGGGCCAAGCAGCACGTGTACTCTGGGATCAGATAGCCTCTTCCTGGGCCCCTTGAACCTCTCTGCAGCTCAGCTTCCATGGGTGATATGATTCATAAGCCGGGTGAATCTCAGCAGCACACACACAAATGTCTGGCTTGGAGAAGGTGCTGTGTAAGCAGGAGACCCTGTTGATCACTCAATGGATCAGGCATCTGGAAAGAAACAAGTGTAGTGCTTCCTGATGGCAGGTTTTCTCTTTTAGGGAAACCTCCATCACTGACGTGACACCCTTCAGGTGCAGCTCCAAGAGCACACTTGCCCACACCTGCTGGCAGTTGTCCAAATGCACCAGGGCATGGGTAGGGGAGACTGGGAGATCTGGAGCTGCGGGCAGGCCCACTGAAAGCACCGGCATGAAATGAGCCCTGCCTGGGGCTTCACATCAACAAAAGCAAGTGGATAAACAATCTTGGTTGAAATCAATGAGTCACCTAATCTTTTTTTACAAATTGCTTTTTAAAATACCCAATCACTTAATTCATTAGGCAACCCAACTGGCTTGGTTGATTTGGTA
This sequence comes from Ailuropoda melanoleuca, assembly GCF_002007445.2. Taxonomy (NCBI): domain Eukaryota; kingdom Metazoa; phylum Chordata; class Mammalia; order Carnivora; family Ursidae; genus Ailuropoda; species Ailuropoda melanoleuca. Next base: position 91,596,262 of record NC_048230.1, read on the forward strand.
ATTTAAACATTTTTTTAAATTTTAGTATTTTGGGTAATTTAAAAAAAATGTTGTTTACTTTCACATGATTATGTGCCTTCTCCAAGGAATATGTAAGAAAACAATGTTCACGGCTCATCTTTGAAATCCTGTATAGTCATCATTTGCCCTGGGAGGCTTNTTAACCCCAACATTCTTTATACCGTTTTTCCCCTACCCATCTTCCTAGTTCTTTTTTTTTTTTTAAAGATTTTATTTATTTATTTGACAGAGATAGAGACAGCCAGAGAGAGAGGGAACACAAGCAGGGGGAGTGGGAGAGGAAGGAGCAGGCTCATAGCAGGAGCCTGATGTGGGGCCCGATCCCATAACGCCGGGATCACGCCCTGAGCCGAAGGCAGACGCTTAACCGCTCTGCCACCCAGGCGCCCCCTTAGAGGGAATTCTGCTCTCCTACTTCAGTTTCCATATACCCTTGTGGCATCACGTATGCCACGGTATATTGCAATAGATTACTTACATTGCTAAGTTTTCTGAGGACAAGCCATTACCATCATCATTTCCAAATCTCTGGTTTCCATCATCATCAGCAGCCTCATTTCCAAATAGGCGCAGAGCACAGACAATAACAAGCACTAGGAGACATGTCTGAGTGCCTGACATGATCAGTCATCCACTAGATCAAACTTTAGGGAAATCTAGTCCCATTGAACAGGTCCTGAACTTTAGCTATTCCCTGCCACCGTTTTGTCCTTTCAGTTGGTGGATAGAAAAGTGACTCAGTTATCTACTGAACGACTAATCTACCAATACTATTTGTTAGTTAACTATGGAATTTTTTCATAGGGAAAATAAAGTACTCCCATATAGAGGGGTGGTTGTGGGGAGTCTTATATAATTAAAAAAATAGAAGTTTTCCTTAAGAAAAGAAAAGAAAGAAAAGAAAAAGAAGAATGTTCAGAACCTTCCATTGTTTGTCTGAATATGTGCAACAACCATTCATTGTTCACCATCGTTTTACATCACAACCCCTCACTGAGGAGCCCCACAGACCAGGTATTGGGCTTGTCACAGTGGACTCAGGACAGGCAGGTCTGAAGGTAAGAAGCCTGTGGTCTTGTGAGGGGGAATATTGCCAAAGAAGTCATCACATGAGAATGGGACGTAATCAAGGGGATTCCCTGAAACACTGGACACGTACAATGCTCAGAATTAGAAGAGCTGAATCAACTGTGGGATAGTCTCACCATGCACTAGCAGCCAGCAGTAGAAATGAGTACTGGGGACTTAGATATAGTAACAGAAAAAGACCCTGGAGACACATGGCCCTTTTTAATAGTGTGTATATTATTCTGAAACGTAATTGTTTCCTATTGTCTAATTCCTATGTACATAGAGATATGGGATGGGGCGCCTGGGTGGCTCAGTTGTTGAGCGTCTGCCTTTGGCTCAGGTCATGATCCCGGAGTTCTGGGATCAAGCCCCACATCAGGCTCCTCCACTGGGAGGCTGCTTCTTCCTCTCCCACTCCCCCTGCTTGTGTTCTCTCTCTTGCTGGCTGTCTATCTCTGTCAAATAAATAAATAAAATCTTTAAAAAAACAAAATAAAACAAGATATAGATATGGGAGCTGGTGTAGGTGCAGGTATAGATACAAGCAGAGGTATAGATAGAGTCACAGGTAAACACAGAAAAATCTTTCCAGATTTTTCCTGAGTGAGAATACTCACTCAGGTTTAGGAAAGGAGGATTGAGATTAGGTTTGTTTCAAAGGGAAATTCAGCATTGTCAAATATTTAAATGTTTATAGGGTGAACATATGGGTTATTATTTGTGTAACTAAAAACCAGTTTTAATTATATATATCCATTTTGGGAAAAAATACAGGATTGAAAAGATGGTCTATTTTAAGAAGCCCATGGTGCAAATTGAATAAGAATTGTACAGATTTTGAAGATTTTCTGTGATTTCTTTGTTGGTGTGTAACTTCCCATTCATTTACTCATTCAGATTATCAACCTTACTTACTTTTGCAAATTATTTGAGACTGTTTACAAAATTTTCTGCATACAGCCCTTATAATTCAACATCAAAATAAAACTAAGACTATTTTATGCATGTATGTGTGTGTGCATGTATATGTGAGGTATCTGTCTATCTGCCATAAATATATGGCAGGTGTCACAGGTGGCAGAAGGCACTGACTCATCCCTGGGTTTAAGCTTCCTGGTAGTTGAAAGACAACTTTCTTTTCTGATATCACACAAAGTTTCATTTGAAGAGTAAGCTTTTCCCCCCACACTGAATTCAATGAGGAGTTTATTTAAAGGACCCTGATATCAACCTTACTAGGTAGAAAAATGAGCAATATCTTCATGGTTTTCAAGACTCATTAATAATATTTAAATGGATGGTTCATTTAGTATGGTGGCTCTCAACCCCATAAGTTGCTATACTTTCTGTTTATAACAAATATTTTATAGCACCTCTTATCCTATCAAGAAATGAAATTAATTGATAATATATAACCTGCTGACATTCATAACTGCACCAAGTGTAATATTAGGGGGAGTAAAGACTGTGGTGTGAAATAAAAGATGACTTGCGTGTGCATGTGCTACAACATTAATACAGAAGAAGATGAGGAACCAATCAGGCTGTGCACCAAGCTTAGGAACCCATCCGATACTGGCACCACCAGAGTGTTGTGTCAGCTTCCTGAGCAAGGAGAGTGGTGCTTTGTTTTTCTGTGCTTTTCCCAAAACATTGAAAAGCTCTTGGTCAAGCTCTGAAAGAAAACAAGGTCATCTCCTCTCCGTTCACACAAAACTGGATATCCTGGAAAACTCACTGTGTATTTAAGCTGAGACCAATACTTTATTTTTCTTTGTAAGTCAGTTTTAGGTTTTTGGATAAAATTATTATAAACCAATTTCTTACTTACAGAAATATTCTGGGGGGACATCTCCAAGTTGTGTTGGACCTGACATAGATACGTATTGACATGGGAACTTCTCATGTACTGAAAAGCGTTTGACCATGATGGGATCCTCTCACTAAAGCCAAGGATGCCCCCACTGCCAAAAAAAAAAAAAAAAAACTTCTAGAAATTTCCGAAACACCCCCTGGAGAGAAGTACTTTGCCCACCGGAAACCACTGAATAGAGCAGCTGATAGGACTAACAGAGGATCTTAGATTGAAGTCCCCCAAAAGCCAGCGGAGCAAGGAGCTGTATGCAGGGGTTTATGTGGTACATGGTTCCAGGAAGCAGGTGGATGCAACACTGTGAGCCATGGACTTGATTCTGCTGGGACCTCACAAGAGGAGTACATAGTGTAATGAGTCCGTGGCTAGAAGGAGAGTAGGTAGAAGCATTTACCCACCAGTTTCTGCCCCAGTGGTCAAGGTGTTGCCTTGAGATGCTGAGGTTTACACATTTCCAGGCCCTCCTGTGCATGGGCTGAGGGTGCTCAGCATGGAGCACTGGGACACCATCATTTGGAAGTGAGCAAGCCCACACAGAACTGTGTACTCTTGTTGCAGGAAATTGAAGGCATGTATGTGGAGGCATCTAATGTGCTTCCCTAAGAGAACCTCAAGCTTTCTGTTTGACCAGCATGCAACCACTTCAGGGAGGCTTTGGATGGGCCATTCAGTTGAGCTACTGTGAAAACTTGGAACATTTCAGACCTGCATCAACATAAAGCCAAGACTGCAGCCGCTGGGATAAATCCTGGCCACACCTTTGAAGGCAGAAGTGTTGGTTCCTTTGATGAGTCAACTTTCTGATTTCCCACCATTGTGGCAAGCAGGCCTTCATTCCCTGTCCCCCCCTTGTCCATCCTCCAATCCTAGAGATAAATGCATTACCCAAATTGCTCCCAGGGAAACATGAACACTTGCACCAGGATGTCGCTTCTGACCTAGTTAATGTGGGATGTGGCTGGCCTATTGTTGAAAGGCAAGGCAGTACTCTTAACTGAGTGTATTGGACTCTGAGATGCAGAACCCAGGGAAACAGCATTTATAGTAGAAAGAGTTTATATACCTGCAGGGCTACCCTTGAGTCCTGGTCTTCAGAGCAAGTTCCTGACACTCCTGCCATGAAGGTGTTGAGATACTCCTGTGCCACGGGTGCCCACATCTTGTGGCCCAGAGTGAAGTGAACTCACTGCAGATTTGCTCCTTTTCATCCATGTTCTGAAAAGACAAGAAAGGACTGGTTGTCCTGAGACAACCTAGGCTTTCTGGGTGGCAGTCTCCCTGTTTGACCCTGATGGTGCTCAGCAGATGCAGAAGCTGATAGCTGTCCATAGAGTGACAACATGTGTGTCCCTATAGCAGTGATGTGCCACTTCCTCCAGATATCTTAGGAACCTCTCAGTTAAACATAGCAAATATCCATTGGGTACCATCTAAGCTCAGGTCCCTTTACAGCAGACCCTGAGTGATCCAGGGCCTGGGAAGAGGAATGCAAAGAAAAGAAGGGAGGGAATGCCATCCTGTGAAGCCCATTACACTGTGGGAAGCTGGACTCAGACCTCAGGGACACTCCAAGAACCAGGTCAGTCCTTCCACCAGAGACACAGAGGATGAAAATATTCATTCACAGGCTCCCTACCCCATAGAGTCATGGGTTGCCTGTCCCCGTGGGTCATGAGTTGCTTCAACAGGTGTTGGTCCCCTCACACAGCAGTTGCCAGCGTGGCACCTGGCTCCACAGTCAGGCAACTAGTTTTTAGCAGAACTAGTGCCTGCCACAATTCTCTTGCATAACTATGGCATTATGCACTTGCTCTTTATTGAATGCATGCCATGTGGACTAGGCTTACAGAACGTGATTCTCACCATGTCATTTTAACAGAAGGGGAGATGCACGCCGCCTGTCTTTTCAGGTCGGCCATCTGTAAAACGACAGGTAGGGGTATTAGGAGACATTGGAGGGATGCTGGGCTTCCTAGCATCTCCTGCCCCCAAAGCAGCAGCAACCTTGGACAGGAAATCTTGAAGGCCAGTGTGTGGCCAGTGGGGACCTTCCGCAGCTCAGCCACTGCTTCTCCCAGGGATGCCCCTGCCTTTTGACGCCCCTCATCTTAACTGTGAATCAGGCAGGGGCCTTGTTGGCTCCAAGGATACCTCTGACCAGAATGGTGTTCCAGACTGTTCTCCCTGCTGTCCCCACACACCCAAATTCAAGCTGTCCTGCCAGCTATGCCATCTTTTCTTTGTGAGAGATGCAGCCTTAGGGCAGGTCAGAATGAGGGAGCATGGCCTGGTGTGACACTGTGTTAGGCAACTTCTGGACTGGAAGCAGATGCAGCAGGAAACAGAGTAGTTGAGGCAAGCCTAATGAAAAAGTATTAAAAAGTGGGCAGGGTGCAGGGAAGTCTACCATGGACCTGCAGGAACCCAGGGGTCAGGGGGATGCTGCTATCATGCCAAATGGGAAAGGGCAGGGGAGGCAGATGGTACCCGGACCCCAATGGGGACACTTGTGCTACGAAAGGGACCTCCTGGTGGGGCTGCAGACTTCCATGGGGGAACAGAGTCATGGACAAGCTGTGGCCCAGAAGGCAGAGCACCTAGAAAATGGTTTCTGGTTCCACAATTTTCACTTCTGTTTCTTTGTCCCTTCCAGGGATTCCTTAAGCCCTGCCTTACCCTTTCATAAAGCCCCATCTGTTACTATTGGCCAGAGTGGATTTCTGTTGCTTGCCACTAAGAATCCTGATGGATACATTGTGTTTACATGTTTACATACATTATCCAACGTAACTCATGCAACAAACCCAATGAAGTGGTAACCCCCTACGCACAAACGGAAAATGCCAAAGAAAATGGGAAGACATAGAGGCTCTGATGAGAGCTATTGTAGGCACCATCAGTGGCCTACCTGTGTTTCTTCTATTCTCATGTTTATGTGCCAAAAGCTGCTTCTGAGAACAGCTCTGCCTGCAGGATGATCAGGGCCTGGGGTGCAGGGCAGGCCAGAAGTGCTGGAAACACAATGCCCCAAGATGCAGCCTCAACCAAAGCCAGGTGGGAGCTGGTAGAGAAAGACCCCAGTTTCCTGCCCCTGAGAAGAGGATCACTCTGAAGCACGTTCCACATGCTCTGCCAGTATGCCTCTGTGGGACTGATTGCTCACAGTGGTAACCTGCTCAGTGATGCATCCTGTTATCTTTCTATCCTACCCTGTATCACTCCCCCTCTCCCCCACTGAGGACTCTTGGGTTCTCCTGTCACAGAAACTATTATTCTTAATTCTTGTTCCAGGGTGTTAATCCAACCTGAGACAGGACGTAAATTATTCAGCATTTCCTAGCTGGTGCCGGAGTGCTGATCTCTCCATCCTCTTCTATAATACAACTCATGCTACTGAGTAAGTGTTGGTAATGCATGGTGCTTCGGCAGGAATCCACGGCCCCAGTGTACTGGTCTTCATGTGAGAATATGGCTTGATAAGTGTTGGTCAAATTGTATGCCTCAGAGCTTGTGAAGGAACTGTAGATTCTCATAACAAGAAAGGGCCAAGGGGAGTTGAGGAGGAGAATGATGAACAAGAGGAAACTAATGAGGGCAGGATCGTGGCAGAAGATGGCACCCACTCTGGGAAGAAGTTGGCAGCTACTCCCTTTCAGAAACTAGGGTATCCAGACAGTGAATGTCCAGTGCTCTGGGAATTGGATGAATGGTAAATACAATAACAAAAACCAACTAAAGCAGGAAAAAACATCCAGTGGGAAAAAAGACAGTCTCTTCAATAAATGGTGCTGGGAAAATTGGACAGTTATATACAGAAGAATGAAACTTAACCACTCTCTCACACAATACACAAAGATAAAATCCTAATGGATGAAAGACCTGGATGTGAGACAGGAATCCGTCAAAATCATAGAGGAGAACATAAGCTGCAACCTCTTTGACATCGGCCACAGCAACTTTTTTCATGACACATCTCCAAAGGCAAGAGAAACAAAAGAAAAAGTGAACTTGTGGGACTTCGTCAAGGTAAAAATCCTTCTGCACAGCAAAAGAAACACGCGATAAAACAAAAAGGCAACCCACAGAATGGGATAAGATATTTGCAAATGACACTACAGATAAAAGGCTGGTATCAAAGATCTATAAAGAACTTCTCAAACTCAATACCCAAGAAACAAATAATCAAATCAAAAAATGGGCAGAAGATATGAACAGACGCCTTTCCAATGAAGACATACAAATGCCTACCAGACACATGAAAAAATGTTCAAAATCATTAGCCATCAGGGAAATTCAAATCAAAACCACACTGAGATACCACCTTACACCAGTTAGAATAGTAAAAATGGACGGGGCAAGAAACAACGAATGTTGGAGAGGATGTGGAGAAAGGGGATCCCTCTTACACTGTTGGTGGGAATGCAAGTTGGTACAGCCACTTTGGAAAACAGTATGAAGGTCTCTCAAAAAGTTAAAAATAGAGCTACCCTATGGTCCAGCAATTGCACTACTGGGTATTTATCCCAAAAATACAGACATAGTGAAGAAAAGGGCCATATGCACCCCAATGTTCATAACAACATTATCCACAATAGCCAAACTGTAGAAGGAGCCGAGATGCCCTTCAACAGATGAATGGATAAAGACGTGGTCCATATATACAATGGACTATTAGTCAGCCATCAGAAAGAATGATTACCCAACATTTGCAGCAACCTGGCTGGGACTGGAGGAGATTATGTTAAGTGAAATAAGTCAAGGAGAGAAAGACAATTATCATAGGGTTTCACTCATTTGTGGAACATAAGGAATAGCAGGGAGATTGGTAGGAGAAGGAAGGGAATAATGAAGGGGGGGTAAACAGAAGAGGAAATGCTGTGCAGAAACTTTTCATCTTGATGAAGTCCCACAAGCTCATTTTTTTTGTTTGTTTGTTTCTTTTGCCTTTCGACATGTGTCATGGAAGAAGTTGCTGTGGCCAACGTCAAAGAGGTTACAGTCTATGTTCTCCTCTATGATTTTGATGGATTCCTGTCTCACATCCAGGTCTTTCATCCATTTGGAGTTTATCTTTGTGTATGGTGTGACAGAGTGGTCAAATTTCATTCTTTTGCATATAACTGTCCAATTTTCCCAGCACCATTTACTGAAGAAACTGTCTTTTTTTTCCCACTGGATGTTTTTTCCTGCTTTGTCAAAGATTAGTTGACCATAGAGACAAGGGTCCATTTCTGGAGTCTCAATTCTGTTCCATTGTTCTATGTGTCTGTTTTTGTGCCAGTACCATCCCGTCTTGGTGATCACAGCTTTGTAGTATAGTTGGAAATCAGGCAATGCGATGACCCCAGCTTTGTTTTTCCTTTTCAACATTTCTTGGCTATTTGGGGTCTTCTCTGGTTCCACACAAATTTTAGGCTTGTTTGTTACAGCTCTTTGAAAAATGTCATCGGCATTTTGATCGGGACGGCATTGAAAGTGTAGATTGCTCTGGGTAGCATAAACATTTTAACTATGTTTATTCTTCTGATCCATGAGCATGGAATGTTTTTCCATCTTTTTGTGTCTTCTTCAATGTCTTTCAAGAGTGTTCTGTAGTGTCTAGAATATAGATCCTTTACCTCTCTGGTTGAGTTAATTCCAAGATATAGTATGATTTTTGGTGTTATTGGAAATGGGATTGATTCCCAATCATCAAAACAAAGAGGAAACTCACAGAATGGGAGAAGATATTTACAAATGAAAGTACAGATAAACGGGTGATATCCAGGGCACCTGGGTGGCTCAGTCATTAAGTGTCTGCCTTTGGCTCAGGGCATGGCCCCAGGGTCCTGGGATCAAGCCTCACATCGGACTCCTTGCTCCACTGGGAGCCTGCTTCTTCCTCTCCCACTCCCCTTGCTTGTGTTCCCTCTCTTGCTGGCTCTCTTTCTATCTCTGTCAAATAAATAAAATCTTAAAAAAAAAATCTGGTATCCAAGATCTATAAAGAACTTCTCAAACTCAATACATGAAAAACAAATAATCAAATAAAAAAATGGGCAGAAAATATGAACAGACACTTTTCCAATGAAGACATACAAATGGCTAACAGACACATGAAAAATGTCCAAAATCATTAGCCATCAGGGGAATTCAAATCAAAACCACATTGAGATACCATCTTACACCAGTTAGAATGGCAAAAATGGACAAGGCAAGAAATAACAATTGTTGGAGAGGTTGTGGAGAAAGGGGATCCCTCCTACATTGTTGGTGGGAATGTAAGTTGGTACTGTGGAAAACAGTGTGGAGATTCCTCGAAAGTTAAAAATAGAGCTACCCTGGGGCACCTGGGTGGCACAGCGGTTAAGTGTCTGCCTTCGGCTCAGGGCGTGATCCTGGCGTTCCGGGATCGAGCCCCACATCAGGCTCCTCTGCTATGAGCCTGCTTCTTCCTCTCCCACTCCCCCTGTGTGTTCCCTCTCTCGCTGGCTGTCTCTATCTCTGTCGAATAAATAAATAAAATCTTTAAAAAAAAATAGAGCTACCCTATGACCCAGCAATTGCACTACTAGGTATTTACCCCAAAGATACAGACGTAGTGAAAAAAAGGGCCATATGTATCCCAATGTTCATAGCAGCATTGTCCACAATAGCTAAATTGTGGAAGGAGCCAAGATGCCCTTCAACAGACAAATGATTAAAGAAGATGTGGTCCATATATACAATGGATTATTACTCAGCCATCAGAAAGAATGATTACCCAACATTTGCCGCAACGTGGATGGGACTGGAGGAGATTATGCTAAGTGAAATAAGTCAAACAGAAAAAGACAATTATCGTCTGGTTTCACTCATTTATGGAACATAAGAAATAGCAGGGAGATCAGTAGGAGAAAGAAGGGAAGAATGAAGGGGGCGGGTAAAGAGAAGGGGGAATGAACCATGAGAGACTATGGACTCTGGGAAACAAACTGAGGGCTTCAGAGGGGAGGGGGTGGCAGATTGGGATAGGCCGATGATGGATATTAAGGAGGGCATGCATTGCATGGAGCACTGGGTGTTATATGCAAACAATGAATCATGGAACACTACATCAAAAACTAATGATGTACTCTATGGTGACTAATATAACATTATAAAAAATAAAAATAAAAAAAAAAACAGAAGGGGAAATAACCACAAGATACTCTGGACTCTGGGAAACAAACTTAACGTTTTAGAGGGGAGGGGTGTGAGGGGATGGGCTAGCCCAGGGATGGGTATTAAGGAAGGCACGTATTGCATGGAATACTGGGTGTTACACGCATACAATGAATCATGGAACACTACATCGAAAACTAATGATGTACTGCATGGTGACTAACATACCATAATAAAAAAACAAAAAACCAAAACCCCCCACAAAGCATAAAAAAGCCTATATACTTTTTGATAATGCTATCTATGATTGTTTATGGACACATTATTGATGCCTCTGAATGAGTGAAAGCATTACGTACAAATGATCATTTCTCATTAGCAGCTACCAAAGAGGGGAAAAGAAGAGAAAAGAGAACAGGTGTTTGGAATGACTATGTGAAAAGGAGCTGAGTTAATTACCACTTTGCCACTGCTTTGTTGTGCTCTTAAAGCTTATGCCTTTTAGTTACTGAACCTTGTTTAGAAACTATTCGGACTTTCGGGGCGCCTGGGTGGCATAGCGGTTAAGCGTCTGCCTTTGGCTCAGGGCATGATCCCAGTGTTATGGGATCGAGCCCCACATCAGGCTCCTCTGCTAGGAGCCTGCTTCTTCCTCTCCCACTCCCCCTGCTTGTGTTCCCTCTCTCACTGGCTGTCTCTATCTCTGTCGAATAAATAAATAAAATCTTTAAAAAAAAAAGAAACTATTCGGACTTTTGAATTTCTGTTAATCATTTTGATAACAGGTAGATTCTACAGGTAAAAAGCAAAAGCAAAAACAAATCAAAACAACCCCCCTTACACACACACAATCCTGCTTTATCAGTGTCATGGTATGAGGGCTCTAAATCCATTAGTAAGAAAATAACTTACTAATCACCTTTTTTTATTATGACAAAATATGCATAACATAAAACTTACCACCTTAACCATTTTTAAGTGTACAGTTCTGAGGCATTAAGTACATTCACATTACTGTGTAAACATCACCACCACACATTTACAGAACTTTTATCATCATCCAGAACTGAAACTCTGTACCTATTAAAAAATGCTTCCCCATTCCCCACTAACTTCAGCCCCTGGCAACCACCATTCTATTTTCTGTCTCTGCGAATTAGGTTACTCTAGGTATCTCATATAAGTGAAATCATATAGTATTTGTCCTTACCAATTAATTTTGGCTGATGTAAAATTTCAGGATTTTAAATTTTATTCCTAAATACCAACTAATCTCTTACTGGTATGTATTCATAGCATGTTGATATTAAAATGAACCTTAAAAATTAGTGGTTAAGAAATAAAAGGTGTAAAGATTAGGGAGGAAGTAATAAAACTATTTTTGTTGCAAATGAAAAATTGATGCAGCAAATCCAAAAACCCACTACCACTACCACCACGACAACATTTCCTGGAATTAATAAGTGATTACAAAAAGTTTGCAGGATACAGAGTCAATATACAAAAGTCAATCATTTTCCTATATACCAGCAATGAAAAATAGAACTTGAAGTTAAGAACACATTACTATTTACATTAGCACTCAAAAAAATGAAATACTTAGGTATAAATCTAGCAAAATACGCACAGGATCTATATGAAGAAAACTATAAAACTGATAAAAAGAATCAAAAAGAACTAAACAACTGGAGAGATAGTCCGTATTCAGGAATAGGAAGAGTCAACATTGTTGAAATGTCAGTTCTTCCCAACTTGATCTGTAGATTCAATGCAACCCAATCAAAATCCCTGTTAGCTTTTTTGTGGTTGTTGACAAACTGATTCTAAAGGTTACATAGAGATGTAAAAGACTCAGAATTTTTTTTTTAATTTTATTTTATTATATTGTGTTAATCAACATACAGTACATCCCCAGATTCCGATGTAAAA
>NC_048230.1:91608377-91608537 GCF_002007445.2 Ailuropoda melanoleuca
CTGTGAGATGCTTGGTGGTGCACGCTCCCGGCTCACGGACTCAGTCTGCCATTTCCAGAGTGCGGGTCCGCCATCCGCCCGCTCCCTGGTGCAGGTGGCCCGCCAGCCGCCCTGCGCGTGCGCTCCTGGAGCTCGCGTTCTAAGTCTGTTGTCTCGCGGG
>NC_048230.1:91608615-91626694 GCF_002007445.2 Ailuropoda melanoleuca
CGCTCCCGGAGCTCCCTTCTCAGCCTGCTGTCTCAAGCGTGCGGGTCCGCGGTCTGTCCACTCCCCCTTGCAGGTGGCTACCGCTTCCCGGCGCCCTGACACGGCGGCTCCCTCCCCCTTCTGTTTAGCTTCCGATATCTGTGCGCGGTTTCACGGCTCCCCGCTTCGTACCTCGATACTCAGCGCTGGAGATGTTCATTTGTAGAGATCCAGATGTATCTTCCTGCGTCTCAGGCTGATACCATGGATATTCCTGCTGGTCTGGTACCTATCCAGCTCAACTCAGGGGACCGGCTGAAAAAGGTGTCCCCTACTCCTCCGCCATCTTAACCTCCCAGTCCAAGACTCAGAATTTTTAACTCAATATTGAAGATGAATAAAGTTGGAGTACTGACACTACCTGACTTCAAGACTTACTATAAAACTATCACTGTAGTTTTACTGTGGTTTTGGTGAAAGAATAGACAAATAGATCCATAAACAGAAGAGAGCCCAGAAATAGACCTGCGTAAATAGAGTCAACCAATCTTTGACAAAGGAGCAAAAGCAGCACAACGTAGCAAAGATAGTCTTTTCCAGAAATGATTCCGAAACAATTGAACATCCGCATACAAAAAAAAATATATATAATCTAGACATAGACCTTACATACTTTACAAAAATCAATTCAAAATTGATTTTTTATGATTGTTTATGGACACATTAGACATAAATGTAAAACACAAAATAGACATAAATGTAAAACACAAAACTATAAAACTCCTAGAAATAACAGGAGAAATCTAGGTGACCTTGGGAATGGTGAAGACTTTTTGGATACAACACTAAAGACACCATCAAAGAAATCATTGATAAGTTGGACTTCATTAAAATCAAAGACTTCTTCTCTTTGAAAGACATTATTAATAAAATGAAAGACAAGACCCAAACTGGGAGAAAATGATTTGCAAAACACACATCTGATAAAAGACTGTTATAAAAAATTCACAAAGAACTCTTAAAAATCCACAATAAGGAAATTGAACAACCTGGACAATCTAAAAAATGGGCAAAAGATCTGAACAGCACCTCATCAAAGAAGATATGCAGATGACAAGCATATGAGAAAAGCTCAACATCACATGGTATTAGGGAAATGTGCATAAAAACAATAAACAGGTGCCACTACACACCTACTGGAATGGCCAACACCCAAACACTGGCAATACCAAATGCTGGTGGGGTTATGGAGAAACAGAAACTTATCCATTGTTGATGGGAATTCAGAATTTCAAGCCAACTTGAAAAATCATTTGATAGTTTCTTATAAAACCATATCTATTGTTACCCTATGATATACCAATTGCACTTCTTGGTATGTACCTAAATGAATTGAAAGCTTATGTCAACAAGCAAACTCACAGATGTATGTTTATAGCAGCTTTATTTATAATTCCCAAAACTTGAAAGAAACCAAGCTGTTTTTTGGTAGGTGAAAGGATAAATGGTGGTATATCCAGACAATGGAGTAATATTTAGCTCTAAAAAGAAATGAGCTATCAAGCTAATGTAGGTTTTTCAATTGTTGATAGAAGGGAAGGTTGTGCATGTGTGGTTGCAGATGATATATGGGAGCTCTCTATACTCCCCTATCAATTTTGTTGTGACCCTAAAACTGCTCTGACAACATTCTGACCTATGCTTCAAATCATCTACATGCACAGTCTCCAAAATCTGTATCTGCCTCCTGACCTAGATTGTATATTCAACTCAGCATGTATGTCTACAGAGAAAATGTCTACAGTGCCCCAAACAGAACTCCAGAAGTATTCCCTAAACCTACCTAGCCTTTTCCATCCCTGCCAACAATATCTCAACTTTATTCACTTGACTCAAGACAAAATTCTAGCAAACTTTTTGAATTCTCTCCTTCTGTCATACCAGTAAGTCTTCCTTAGTCTACAGATATAGATAACCTGCATCTGTCACTTCTGTGAATTCTCAGTACTCTTGTTCAAGCTTTTAGAATGTCCTGCCCTGGGCAAGGCTATAGCCTCCTAAATGGTCTTCTGTTTTTGGTCCCTTGACTGGAACATTTCATTCTCTACATAGAGCCAAGATTGTTTTTTAAAAGCACAGAAAATGTTACTTTTTCCTACTTTAGACTTTTCAAGAACATCCTATATTTCTTAGAATATGGTGCAAGCATCCAAGTACCTTATCAAGGCTCACTCACTCTACTTGATCTAGCCCTTGCCCACCCTTCCGACCTTGCCTCCTGTTGCCCTATCACCACCATTCAGCCTCAACGGCTTCCAACATGAGGCCATACATACTTTTAAGCTTGATGCTAGTTATTTCTTTGCTAAGGGCTGTCCTTGCCCCCAACTTTTGAGGAGCAGGCTCCTTCACATGATTCAGATCTTAGCATAAATGTAGTCATCAGAGAGGCCATCCATTTAAAGTCATTACCCAAACATAGTCACTTGGCTCTATTTAAAGTTTCTGGATACTCTTTTTTATTCATTCATTCACTCATTCATTCATTCATTCATTCTCTTTCTCTCATACACACATACATGCATGCACACAGGCACGTATGCACATTTTTACACTTTCATTGTCTGTCCTGTTCACTGCTGTATCTTTGGCCGAGAATACTATCTGGCACACAACGAAACCTCAGTAGCTATTTCTGAATGAATACATGAATGATACAGTGAAGTCACAGAACAAGGAGAGAGTCTAGAACCCTTCATTCTTTGCACCTACACTATTTCTCAAAAAGGAAGAATGTGAATGCCATAATCTTTAAAATGTAGTGACAAGTCCAGATTCAAGGAGAGAGATGTGGGTTTTGGTGCTCAAGGAAGGTGTAGGTCCATTGTACACGTAGCAGGATGTTATCACTGGCAGATGGCCAAGAGTTCAGGTGATTTCTACACTTTAGAAATCAATTTTATCTTGGATATAAGCCTGTTTATTCATAGAAAAAAGTTAGTTTTTTTGGCATACATCTAAACAAAACAAATGCCAATTTGTTATTTTATCCAGTAACTGATTTTTCAGCATTGCCAAGTAAGCAGATTGAAAAGATCCTCATAATTCTCAGATTGTGTGCATATGGGAAGCAGAGCTGTCATTACTTAGCATTCCAAACACTTCTCAGCTTCGGGCTTATCACCTTCTATTCCCTAGAAAGGCATTTGAGATTCTGGACAGACACAAGCATGTGATAAGTATGGCTTGCTCTTTGCTTTTCTCTTATTTGAGGCAGGAATTCATCCCCTGACTGGATGCCATAGGTTACTCATTCTGTACATTACATTGAACTTCACATGGAATAGAAATGAAAAATTTAGGAAAGTTTCAAGAACATGAATGCTAAAAACCCCACTTAAATCTCATAGGTGCCAGACAACCTGCAGCCATGCCAGTGGTGGAGTGCTCACTGAAATGGATAGGTTTTCATAGCATCACCGCCATCTGCAATGGGAACTTTATAAAAGGGAATCTTCTGGAGACAACTGTAATCAGGCTCAGTTACCTTGGATTTGTTTTGTTTTGTTTTTCTCATGATTTTCTTTTTTTTCTTCAAATTTTTATTTAAATTCTAGTTAGGGAACATACAGTGAAATATTGGTTTCAGGAGTAGGATTCAGTGACTCATCACTTACATACAACACCCAGTGCTCATCACAAGTGCCCTCCTTAATACCCATCACCCATCCAGCCAACCTCCCACCCACCTTCTTCCATCAACCCCCAGTTTGTTCTCTATTAAGAGTCTCTTATTGTTTGTTTCCCTCTCTCTGTTTTCTCCTAGCACATGCTCATCTGTTTTGTTTCCTAAATTCCATATATAAGTGAGATCATATGGTATTTGTCTTTCTCTGAATTATTTATTTCCCTTAGCGTAATACATTCTAGCTCCATCCATGTCATTACAAAATGCAGGATTTCATTCTTTTTGATGACTAATATTCCATCACCTGATATCCTGAGATATATATATGGACATACATATATATATGGATATATATATATATGGAATGGAATGGAATATATATATGGAATGGAATGGAATATTCCTTTGTCCATTCATCAGTCAATGGACACTTGGGGTCTTTCCACAGTTTGGCTATTATTGATAATGCTGTTATAAACATCAGAGTGCATGTACCCCTTTGAATCTGTATTTTTGTACCCTTTAGGTAAATACCTAGTAATGCAATCTATTTTTAACTTTTTGAGGAAACTCCATACTTTTCTCCAGAGTGGCTGCACCAGTTTGCATTCCCACCAATAGTGCAAGAGGGTTCTCCTTTCTCCACAGCCTTGCCAACACCTGTTGTTTCTTGTGTTGTTAATTTTAGCCATTCTGACAAGTGCAAGGTGGTTTTTCATCATGGTTTTGATTTGTATTTCCCTAATGATGAATGATGTTGAGCATCTTTTAATGTGTCTGGTGGCCCTCTGCATGTCTTCTTTGGAAAAATGTCTATTCATGTCTTCTGCCCATTTCTCAACTAGATTATTTGTTTTTTGGGTGTTGATTTTGATAAGTTCCTTATAGATTTTGAATATTAACCCTTGATCAGATATGTCATTTGCAAATATTTTCTCCTCTTTTGTAGGCTGCTTTTTATTTTTGTTGATTGTTTCCCTCACAATGCAGAAGCTTTTTATCTTGATGAAGTCCCAATAGTTCATTTTTGGTTTTGCTTCCCTTGCCTCTGGCAACATGTCTAGTAGGAAGTTGCTGTGGCTGAGGTCAAAGAGGTTACTGCCTGTGTTCTTCTCTAGGATTTTGGTGGTTTCTGTCTCATTTAGGTCTTTCATCCATTTTGAATTTATTTTTATGTATAGTGTAAGAAAGCAGTCCAGTTTCATTTTTCTGCATGTCTTGGATTTGTTTATTATTGTTTTTTCCCTTTTATAAATTGTTCAGTGCCTCGTATCTGGTGATGATTAGCTAATGGACTTGTCATTATTTTATCTCCCTGAATAACAGTGGGAGTTAAAAAAAAAAAAAAAGAAAGAAAATGCTCTTTGAAACTCTCCCTACACCACTAATATCCACAATGCATCAGGCTTTCTGAATATCCACAAGCACAAGCAACCACCCTAAATGGCATCCAATACTTATTCAATGGTTTTCTTTTTTTCAGGTAGGGTGTATTTGGAAAAACTTTGGTGGCTTTTGGGGGATGATGTTAAGGATAATTTCCATGTTTTATTTATTTATTTTTTAAATGTCTGGAACTTTGAGGATTTAAGGAGTAATAATAATGGGAATAGTGACCTCAGCCTCATGTCCTTTGATTTTCTTTCTCTTTTTCTTTCTTTCTTTCTTTCTTTCTTTCTTTCTTTCTTTCTTTCTTTCTTTCTTGTCAAGGGCTCTGTCCTTTTTTTTAATAATAATATTATTTTATTATATTATATTAGTCACCATACAGTACATCCCTGGTTTTTTATGTAAAGTTCCATGATTCATTACTTGCGTATGACATCCAGTGCACTGTGCAATACGTGCCCTCCTTACTCCCCATCACCAGCCTATCCCATTCCCCCACCCCCCCCGAAGCCCTCAGTTTGTTTCCCAGAGTCCATAATCTCTCATGCTTCATTCCCCCTTCTGATTACCCCCCCTTTCTTTTCTTTTTTTTATAATAATATTTTTTATTATATTATGTTAGTCACCATACAGTATATCCCTGGTTTTTGATGTAAAGTTCCATGATTCATTAGTTGCGTATAACACCCAGGGCACCATGCAATACGTGCCTTTCTTTATCCCTTTCTTCTCCTACTGATCTTCCTACTTCTTATGTTCCATAAATGAGTGAAACCATATGATAATTGTCTTTCTCTGCTTGACTTACTTCACTTAGCACTATCTCCTCCAGTGCCGTCCATGTTGCAACAAATGTTGAAAAATCGTTCTTTTTGAGCTGAACATGTCCTTTGATTTTCAAGCTGAATACATATGCTATTCCAGGGAGGAAAATAAAGACGAGAACATTATTTGAACCTGGTCAGTAGAATAGAAAAGGACAGGTGTAGGGCTCACATTCAGATTCTCTGACTTCCAGTTGGAAGTGCCCTGTTTCCATGAATTTAATTGTTCAACCTCCATTTAATGGGCCAGGATGGACATCCCCACATATCACTTTACCTACTCATTAATAGATTTGACCAATGTGTTTGGGCAAAGTGCTCAGGGTCAAAGTCCCTGGTGACCTTCCCCACAATCTTAACCAATTGCTTACTGACTTGATTTCCAATTGAGAAATTTCTTCTTTTGATTTACATTTTAGTTCCTTTTTTATAATGAAAATGTTCTAGGGAAAGGTATAAAGTAATTCATTGGATTTCTTCCTGAGAGGAGGCTGAAGGAGGGAGAGAATGGAAGGACCCTGATGCCTTCGTGTGTGTGTGTGTGTGTTTGTGTGTGTGTAGAGAGAGGGAGAGAGAGGGAGAGTCACAGGTGGCTGGTATCGAGGAAAAGAAGATAAAGTTTTGTCAACAACCAGTATGCAGTTGTTCACTTCCTCTTTCCCAGGAATACAACTTGGAGCAGCTTGATTAAGCTTTAAATTTTTCCTTTTCTGTTTTGACAATGCCGGATGGATATATCTTGGTATAATCCAATTAGTTAATGTCAGATACTTCTAGAATGTGAAGAATGAAATACTAAGAAGTGTCATTTCAGATAAGGATTTGGTTTGTTTGCTTTCCTCTTGATTCACCTTGGTTTATTATCAACCTACCCAGACCCCCTAACCCTACGAGCATTCAGGCAGGCTGCACAGATGAAGGACAGACATCAGGAGTGGACAAAGGCAGCAGAAATATTGCTAGTTTGTATTTGAGATATGGATTGCTGCTTTGTCAATCTCCAATCTTCTATGAGGGTTAGCACCATTAGATTACATTCTAAATGTTGATTTTAGGCCATTTCTTACTTACCCCACTGTGGAATCTATCATTTACAGAATCCTTTAGATTCTTCCTCCAAAACAACTTTTCGTGACTCTTAATTCCAATACCACTTTGGCAGAGTAATGTACCCATTATTCGTGACTTTTCTCCTGGATAACTGTCAGACTTTTCCCACAAGGCAGATGCTCCTGCTGGGAGATTCTTTTTTCCCAAAGTAGATGCCTCCAGGAAGAGAAGACCCATCAGACAACAAGTTCATTGCAAGTTAGGGACAAAATCGAAAGTAGCTGACAGCAACTAAGTATAGGAATGGGATCTTGAACAGGTTTGTCACAGAGAAAACTAGACTGGAGGGAGGGAAAAGTGCACAATTATGGGAGTGGTGAGCAACTGAAAAAAGAAAATGGTAATTCAACTACCAGTTTACCAAACCCAATGCAAAATGCCAACATAATCCACTGAGGAATTTAGGGAAATGATCTTTTTTTTCCCCCTAGATTTAAAGGCTGGTTTATCATCCAGGAACCTACTCTCATCACTGCTTCTCAACTCTTCTGGATACTTGGGGCAGGCTTTCCAAATCAGATTATGAGATTAACATTTGCATGACAAGAAAACCAGCGTGTTTCTCTGTGAAGCTCAAACAAGTTTCATGGCTGAGCTTCCATTTCTCCTCCAGAGGCAGATTGCCATCTACATCAACTAGAACTTTTCTGAAAGCTCTACAATGCAAAGATTCTTACGAAAACCTACCTGAGATTCAATTGTTACAGTATAAAGGCAGCCAACACTCAACTAGAAGCTTTCAATAATTCCAAATAGAATGAAATATCCAGGGCCTGTTTTGATTGTGAACTTTATCTTACTGTTTAAAAATCTATATGGGTGAACAATTTCAAATCTACCTAAACAGTTTTCAAAATTTTGGAGTGTGATCATTTTAAAGTATGTCCACGAATCCTTCAATATTTTTCTCTTCAAGAGGGTAGACCTTCAGTTTGTTTCTCAGACAAACTGAGGGCTTCAGAGGGGAGAGGGGTGGGGAAATGGGATAGGCTGGTGATGGGGAGTAAGGAGGGCATGTATTGCATGGTGCACTGGGTGTTATATGCAACTAACGAATCATCGAACTTTACATAAAAAACCAGGGATGTACTGTGTGGTGACTAACATAATACAATAAAAAAACATTAAAAAAAAAAGAGGGTAGACCTTATTTTCATTCCTCTTGAGTGTGGCCTGAACTTAGTGACTCACTTGAACAAATAATATAAGGCATACATAAGTGGAGCTGTTACTTTCATGGGTAGGTCATAAAAAAACTTTGTGTTTCCATCTTCCTCTGTCTCTTGACTCACTCATGCAGGGGGAAAGCTAGCTGCCATGTTGTGAAGACACTCATGTAGCCTTACAGGAAGGCTTACATGGCACAGAAATGAGGTTTCTGTCCAACAGACAGTGAAGAACTAAGTCTCCAGCCAATAGCCATGTAAATGTGCTATCTTGGAAGCAGAATCGCCAGCCCCAGTCAAACCTTCATATACTGTAGCCCCAATCAACATCTTACTGGATCCTCTTGAGAGACTTTGAGCTAGAATGACCCAGGTAAGCCGCTCTCAAACTTCTGGTCCTCAGAAATTATGTGACAAAATAATTGTACTAAGAACAATTAACAATTAAGGATAAAATAATTGTTATTTTAAGATGCTAAGTTTTACAATAGTTTATTACCCTGCTCTAGACAACTAACACAAACAGCAATATAGACAGTCAGTAGGGTCTGTCCTTTTGTTTCTTCAGGTCTAAGAGAGTGATTGATACCCACTGTTTTTAGACCCAATGTGTTGTATGGATTTAGAAACTTGTGTTTTTTCTACCTTCTGTTCTCATATTTGCCAGCAGTGCATATATTAAACTCTTCAACAGCTACTTTGAGTGTGCCATTTTTCCCCCTGCTAGGTCCTCCTCAGAATATCTACCATGTAAAGTCTGCAAAAGCTCCTGCAAGTGGTGGTAGCGTTGCCTGTGCCATTGGCACTCTGAGTGCAACTATGACTGTTAAGTGTAATGATGCTATTCAGTGCTGTCGGTGCTGGCTTGTTTCAAAGCAAGGCCAGGGCGCAGTGTCTGAAGACTTTGCTCATATCACAGGTTCTTTGTTCTTGTCATCGAGAATTGTGTTGCTGAGGCTTCGACCTCTCCATGTCATTCCTCGATTTTGATACAGCCTCCCTTACCCTGGGACTTGGAAAGAAGTCGTTGAGGACAGACTGGAGAAGAGCAGAGGGATGGACAATTAGAATAATCCTGAAGTAAATTTGTTTTCCCAGGGTGCTTCCTGGTATCTCATGTTAACAGCCTCCAGTAGTGGCCCAAGTGCACCAAAGATGCTTATAAATTCCTAAATCCTGGTGTGAACAGAGTATGGGTCCATCTGGACCTTTACCATAAAAACCTAGAAATCGGCTGAGGTGAAAGATTTAACTTGACTATACATTGGAATCTGTGAGTCATTGTTCCTGTAAAGATTTTATTTTATTTTTAAAAAAGATTTTATGTATGCATGTACGTATTTATTTATTTAGAGAGCATGAGTGGGAGGAGGGGCAGAAGGAGAGAGAAAGTCCCAAGTGGACTCCCCACTGAGCTCAGAGCCTGATCTCACCACCCTGAGGCCATGACCTGAACTGAAATCAAGAGCTGGATGCTTAAACGACTGAGTCCCCCAGGCACCCCTCTTGTAAAAATTTTAAATCAGAAACAAACTGAGGGCTTCAGAGGGGAGAGGGGTGGGGGAATGGGATAGGCTGGTGATGGGTAGTAAGGAGAGCACGTATTACGTGGCGCACTGGGTGTTATATGCAACTAATGAATCATCGAACTTTACATCAAAAACCAGGGATGTACTGTATGGTGACTAACATAATACAAAAAAAAATATATTATTATAAAAAAAAAAGAAACTTCCATTTACAGAGAGTAAAATATAAGGAATTAAATGTCAGCCTAGGTCCCCAAGCAAGATCCACATATAAGACATGATATTGAGAAATGGCAATCACATGCTAAGATCCAAAACCCCACTAGGAACTGTTAAGCAGCCCATGTTGCTGTGGCGTGCGCCCCCTTCCTGAGGTCAGGGCCATGTCTGTCTCCCTGAATTTCTCTCTGACCACACGTGTTTCTTTCCTCCAGAATGCTCCACTCTTGAAGCAAGTGGAAAACCTGCTCTATGTTTGGAAATGCTCCCACAAATTTGTGACAGGGTAAAGAATTTTAGCAATTCTAGCAAGCCTTCATTTTTTATGCCTATCAGGATGATAAAAATAAAGTTCTAGAAACAGATGAACTTGTTTGTGGAGACAGCTCTGCAGAGGGGATGGGTTTTAGATAATGTTTCATAGGGCTTTTCAAGGAGCCCAGGAACTTGTCTGTCTTTGTTTTTCTTGGTTCCATTTCTGAAAAATGAGAGAGCTTTTTAAATCTCCTAACACTGTCAGAGACACTAAATCCGAAGGATATAGCAGCTTTCTTTGCTTTACGCAAGACTGAGAGGTTTTTCTGTCTTAAGGTCATTGATGCTTCTTTATTAAGCTGGCAAAATGTCTGAAATGAGGGGCAGGGGATGTGATTCTTTGAACTTCAGTAGCTGTGGCATCAGTTGAAACCCGTATTTCCTATTTTTAATTATTGATGGGAAATTATAGTTTGAATATACCAAATACGTTCTTTGAATTGATTATGCTGATAAAGGTCACTGAGCATCCGCTAAGTGCCAGGCCCTGTGGGAATTTCTCCATCTCATCTGACCTTTCTGAAGCCTTACCCCTGTGGACCATCTGCTACTGCAGGCCTGAGTTCCACAGCCTGGGATATCTTTTTTGGGGAGTATGGAGTGTCTTGCTGAGCATCCTTCATTGTATTCACTCAATCTTGCCCACCTTAAATGTCAGTGCTTTCTGGCTCCGTGGGAAGCTGTGCTTCTTGCTGCATTGCTGTCTCCTTTTTACTACTTGACAGGTCGCCACCCCCACACCTGTGCCCTTAACCCCTTATATGTCAGTGACCCACAGGATCACATCTTTCACACAGCCTGGAAATCCACACTCTGAGCCTATAGGACAGCCCCTGGCAGTCCCCTCAGGTGGCTCGGAGCAGAGTTAATTGTCCTGGTCATCAAATTGGTTGCAACTGGTGAATTTTGGGGCTGGAGGGTCTCACCTATTCCTTCCACCCCAGTCCTTGACCACTTGCTCAATGGAAACCACCTCTAACCCAGGCACATCTGCCTTCATCTTCTCTCCTAAAACTGATGGTTTTCAGCCTTCCTGGGGCTAGGCACCACTTCTGAAGATTTGCAACTGCCCTGTTGCCCAAGTTCAGAAGACTTAGACACCTTGAGGTTCTGCTGCAACCACCATCTCTGGACTCTGATGGGCTCAGGGACTCAAGCTGTACCACAAAATCCAGAACTTGGCTTCCCAAAGGCTTCCTGGAGGAATCAGGCAACATAACCCCTCTAGAAGAGGGAGGGCAGTTAAACTCTCCACAGAGCAGAAGTTGACCAGTGAAACAAAAGAAGTAGAGAGGCTCCATGCCATAAATCCCTCTCTCTTCCTGCCCTCAAAGACCATTCTGAGACTAAGTGGCTCCATCTGCTCAGACAAGAATTTTCTCTTTGTGACTCAGCTACCAGACATTCCTGATCCACTCTGCAGTGCACCACTTGGCCTCCACCTTTCTCCTTCTCTGCTCCCTTCACTTTTTCTGTCTCTTGCTGCCCTGGGATTGTGGCTCCCATGAATCCTGGTTTGTAAGCTTAGTCCTGGTCTCTGAGTAAAACCAAGTTCAAGGTGAAGACATTGGTGTTCCTTCACTAAACCCCAAAATCCCAATTACATAGTATCCGAATCCAGAAACCTGGAAAGTGTCCAGTCTTCTTCTTTTTCTGTTCTTCATGCCCATTGACCACCAAATCTTCTGTCCCAGCTCCTAAACATCTCAGAAGTCCCTTGTCTCTTTTTCATTATCATCTCCCTCCTTAGATCAGCCTCTTGGCATTATTAACTTGGACACTCACAAGACCCTCTTCCTGTTCTTTCAATTTTTTTGTATTTATTTTATTAAGTTCTTAAATTTTAGTTTTATTTTATTTTAGTATAGTTAATATACAGTGTTATATTAACTTCAGGTGTATAATATAGTGATNAAAAAATTGAAAATAATTTTCAATTTTTTGAGGAACCTCCATACTGTTTTCCATAGTCGCTGCACCAGTTTGCATTCCCACCAGTGGTGCACGAGTGTTCCCCAACTTTCTCTACATCCTTGCCAATACTTGTTTTCTTTTTCTTTCTTTCTTCTTTCTTCTTTCTTTCTTTCTTTTCTTTCTTTCTTTCTTTCTTTCTTTCTTTCTTTCTTTCTTTCTTCTTTCTTTCCTTTCTTTCTTTCTTTCTTAAAAGATTTTATTTATTTGAGAGAGAGAGAGATATAGCATGAGCAGTGGGTAGGAGGCAGACGGAGAAGGAGAAGCAGACTCCCCACTGAGCAGGGAGCCCGATATGGGACTCAATCCCAGGACCCTGAGATCATGATCTAAGCCAAAGACAGACACTTAACTGACTGAGCCACCTACGTGCCCCAATACTTGCTGTTTCTTGTATTTTTTTTTATTTTAGCCATTCTAACAGGTGTGAGATGATATGTCATTGTGGTTTTGATTTGCATTTCCCTGATAATGAGTAATATTGAGCATCTTTTCATGTTTCTGTTGGCCATCTGGATGTTTTCTTTGGAAAAATCAGACCTCCTTATTGGTCTGTCTGCTCTGTCATTGCAGCCTTCAGGCCATCCTCATACACATTCACAAGGTGGAGGGGGGGTGTCTCTCTGAAATGCAAACTCAACTATCTTGTTTCCTGCTTGGAGCCTCCCATTGGCTCCATCATCGTCCTTGAGGATAGAAGTCATATTTTTTTAGGTTGAAAGTCTTTAAGCCCCATCCTGTTCATCCCTAGCTTCTGACAACTACCTCCAACACAGAAAAGGGAGTTTCTTTCATGCTCCAGCAGCAGGAAGCGCCTACAACTCCCATATCACACCATGTCCTTTTCTGCTTAGTGTTGCAGGTTGGGTTCCAGAGCTGATGCTGAGATGGAGTTTGGGGTGAAAAGGATAAGATTGTCAGATAAAATATAGGGTACCCAGTTAAACTGAGTTTCTGATAAATAAAGAATAATTAATTTAGTATAAATGTGTCCCACACAATATTTGAAATATGCTTATACACAAAAATACACTGTTTATCTGAAATTCAAATTTAACTGGACACTGTATTTTTATTTGTTAACCTGGCAATCCTAATCAGGGATCAATACCTGTGAAGGGAAGAGGAAGGAAGCAGGACTGGGCCAATGAAGAACTTGAATGGAATGCAGAAATGTGGTTCCCTCTGTCTCACTCAATCATAGATGCAAATCCCTCTGCCCCAGGAGTAACCTGGCATTGGCAGGATGGCTCTCTACTCCCGAGGCAGACCAAGAAAAAGCTGACATTTGTGTATTGCCTGATGACCACACTTCTTTATGGGCAGTAGGTCTTTTGCTGAAGGGAGATTGAATGGTACTTTTTTGTGTTCACCATACTTAGTCTTTGCTTTTGTTTTTTGCTTGAACATCTTGCCTGCCTTCCCACCTGATCCATCCAATCATTTAAAAAACAGAGGTCACTTGTTTTGACTCCATCTGCACCTTACACAAGGAATCACTCCCTTTCTGTTACTTTTGGATAAGCCTCAATTATTCCTCCTATTTCTTGAGTTGTCATTAAATTTCCCATGTCTGTCATCCCTAACAGATGGTTAAGCTCTTGCATAGACTATACTGTGTCTTCATTAAGAAAAAATTTATGGGGCGCCTGGGTGGCACAGCGGTTAAGCATCTGCCTTCGGCTCAGGGCGTGATCCCGGCGTTATGGGATCGAGCCCCACATCGGGCTCTTCTGCTATGAGCCTGCTTTTCCTCTCCCACTCCCCCTGCTTGTGTTCCCTCTCTCACTGGCTGTCTCTATCTCTGTCGAATAAATAAATAAATAAATCTTTAAAAAAAAAAAAAAGAAAAGAAAAAATTTATTAGTGGGAATCATGAGCCAGGCAGTACTTTGGACGTTAGGATACTATTATGAGCAAGAGTAACTCATTCCAGCCCATCCTGACTTCAGAACTAGATGGGGGATGTATTCAATTTAGATAAGCAGCTATCATAAGTATTAGGATGCATGTCATAGCTTGAGATCCGCCCAGAAACAGACTCTGAGATAAAGGTTTGGGTGCAATAAGTGTATTTGGAAGATGATCTCTGGAAACCTTGGTAAGTGAACAAGAGGGTGAGACCGGAAAGGGAAGGTGGCTAGTACAAGTTGGTGGAAGCAATTCCACAACCGGCTTAGATGATATTGCTCACTCACTCCTTGGTGAGGAAGAACTGGACATTGCAAGAAGGACCTACTATACTTACACTTGGTATTTTGCTCTTTCAGTGAGGACAAGTTAGGCTGTTCTGTGAGGACAATCTCTTAAGGGGTTCAAATAACAAAGACTTACTTCCCCTCATATTGTGTGTCCACCATGTGTGGCTGTGAGGTAAGGGTTTCTGCTAAAGGACCTAGGATGACCCAGTTTTCGTCTCCTAGGGTGACAAAGGCTGCATCCTTCCAGGTGCTTCCACATCACAGAAGCAGGTAAAAGGGCCCAGTGAATCAGACAGCTGCCCTTAAGGCAAAGGAACAGAAGTAATATGTGATGCACTGCTCACATTTCATTGACTAAAGCCTTGTCTAATGCCAAAGAGGGCACTCAAATTCTATCCTTTTATGTACTCATAAGAAAATCAGGAATATTTGTGACTAGCTCCCACAACCAAATATTTGATTCTCATTTCTTCCTGCATTTTTCTCTCAACAGAGATAACTTAGAAATTCCACAAATATGATGGTGACACCAGAGAACTGGGAACTCCAGAGGGGAGTGGTGTCATGAGGCTGGCCCGTTTGCTCTCTGCCCTGGTTTTCACCTTGATGGAATGCAAGGGGACGAGCCAGACTCTCAAGGACTCCCTGCATCCAGGGGAGAAGACAGAGGCTGCAGCCCCTATAGCTCACTCACTCAGATGAAGGCCTTAGCAGAGAGAACTCAGTCTCTAAAAAATTCTCTTGAAAATAATAGAAATTGCATTCCTATTCTCATTTTGAGAAATCCTGCAGAAAAAAAAAATTAAGTCATACATAACAACAACAACAACAACAACAACAGCAAAACCTGGTTCAGTCCTCAGTCCTCAGTCCTGAGTGAAGAAACAGACAAGAAGCCCTGGAAGAGAGAGAAATCCCAGCCATCCATAAACCTCAGGAGTAACCTTAGATGACTGAGCCCAGGAGCTAGACCAACATAGACACTAGAGCACTGGCTGTGAAATGAGCTTCAGCAGTAGTGGCTGGCTACGCCTGCATTTGTCCTCCCTCCACCTTTCTGCTCCTATCTCAGGATGGACAGAAGTGGCCATGCTGGGGATTGAGAGCTCTGTCCATTCCCTATGTGGCCTAGTGGGTGGGCTCCCTGTTCACACACCAACCTGCATCCACCTCATGTGAATAGCTCTGATGACTCTGATATTGTTTTCCAGATTTCTCAACTCAACTTTCTGCTGAAGGACACAACAACCTTGCTCCTCCAAAGACCTCTGGGTGGAATGTTTTTTGGGTTAGTTCTCACCGTTGCTGATATCACAAGATTCATGATTTGGACAGGTCCTGGTGCCTGCCCCTTGTGACCAGCTGTGATACATAACAGAAAGGCAGATTCCTTTAACATTCTCAAATTCCATGAGTGTGGAAACAATCATCACTGTGGACAGTCAGGGAAACCAGAACCCACTGCTATTGGTGTGGCTGCAGCACATAATCCAAAGGGTGCCCAAGAACTTTCCATTTTCCAGGCTTCATTTCATCCTCTGATTTAAGCACTTGACAAAACGAGCATGAAATGTTAGGAAATTGCAAACCCAGCTGAAGAATGAGTGTGGTTTCTCATAAAGCAGTGACTTGTCCTGGCTCCTTATTTTGTCTGAGAATGAGGAGGGCGCGTTCAGCCAGATTTTCCTTTAGCAGTTCATAAAAACTTGACCATGTAAAATAATGGTTGACATTTACATAGCACATTTGAGTTTTCAACGCACTCATAGGTTTATTATTTCAACTGTGGTTCCTAACAACTGGTTGCAAAGGAGGAAATTTAAGGTTAGTAGGAGTCAGTGACTTTCTTAAGGTCACACAGCTAGTGAGGGTCAGACCACAGTCTGGGATCCATAGCCCTGGATTCCAGGGGGGATATGAGGGGGGTCCTCCTGACATTCTTTCCTTTCATGGCAGAACACTGAGTGGAGACTCATGAGAGTCCAAAGGTGGGAACAGCTGACCAGCATCCCCGATGCTATAATGAGAGAAGGTAACCGTCCATGCAGGGTGAGTTAGGAGGGAACCTCAAACAGTCTCTGTAACTGACAGCCACCTTCAGCTGCTACATATAAAAAACCAGAAAACAAACAAAACAAAAGTAAATAAAACATACAAACACAACAACAGCAACAACAACAACAACAACAACAATAACAACAACAGACAGGGGCTTGGGCCCTGTATAGTTATGGTATAAGGATTAAATGAGATGATGCTATACAAAACCTCAGTAAATACTGGTTCCTTCTACATTCCTCTCGGGATCAGAGGCAGCTGATGGACACCAAACAACCATTGGAATGATTGGCTCCATTCATAGGATGGAATTTTGCCTTAGCCCCTCCACTTAAATTCCTACCAATGACTTTCCATATGCCCTTCTGATCCCTCAGCTCTGCGGCAACTTTCTGTTGCCAGAATGAGGGCCCTGATAGCTTTCTCTCTTGGACAGGCCTTCTCTCAGGACCCAGAGTCTTGTCCCTGATACTCCCTCATAGAAACACAACCCCCAGAGAGAAAGACCTGGCTGGAAGAAAAGCAAGAGAATGTCATATTCTTGCCCTTTTTACCTGTCCATACTTTCCTATCCCTGTAGAGTTAAGGTATCTTTTCCCACCTGGGAAACTACAGAGAAAAGGTCCCTCAAATCACAACTGTCCCATGATTTAAATTGTCCATGCTGAGCTCCCAGACAAGCAGGCCAGAGCCAGTGGCAGGGACTGTTGTGACAGCCAACTGCCAAAGGTCAGCCTGACCCCCTTGACAGTTCCTACCCACAAGGAAGGAACCAAAGGAAGGGAGTTGGTGTTCAAGAACCTCCCAGAAGGCTGAGGTCAGATTTGCTGTGGCCAGTTACCCTGAATCAGGATATGCTCATGAGCAGAGAGCATCCACTTGGGGTGGATAGACTCAATGTCGGCCTTAGGATCTCAACATCTTCTAAGAAAATGCAATTTTAGCCTCAGATGCAGTGTCTCTGAAAGAAGCTGGGTTGTGAGACCCCTTCTGTCCATGTCCCCTGTACCAAGTTTGTGCTGGGATCTCAACTTCTCACACCTTTCCAGATGTGTTACCTAGACGGAAAAGAGGGAAGAAGACAGAGGGCCCAGCTGGTTTCAGCCTGTGGTCCCAAGTTTAAAATGATTTCCCTAGGGCCATGCCACCTAATAGGAATATAACCTAGACACATATAATTCTAATTTTTCTAATGCCACATTAAGAAAATGGAATTAATGGGGCGCCTGGGTGGCACAGCGGTTAAGCGTCTGCCTTCGGCTCAGGGCGTGATCCCGACATTATGGGATCGAGCCCCACGTCAGGCTCCTCCGCTATGAGCCTGCTTCTTCCTCTCCCACTCCCCCTGCTTGTGTTCCTTCTTTCCCTGGCTGTCTCTATCTCTGTCGAATAAATAAATAAAATCTTTAAAAAAAAAAGAAAATGGAATTAATTTCAATAATAGATTGTATTTAACCTGCTATATCAAAATATTATCATTTCAATTTAATTGATATAAAACAATCATTAATGAGATACTTTGTATTCTTTTTTTTCATTCAGAGTCTTCAAAACCTGGTGTGTATTGCATAGCACATCTCAATTTGGACCTTCTATATTTTTTTCTTTTTTTTTTTTAATTTTGCATTTG
>NC_048230.1:91628139-91643861 GCF_002007445.2 Ailuropoda melanoleuca
TTCCATACAAATTTAAGGACTATTTGTTCCAGTTCTTTGAAAAATGTCCTCGGTATTTTGATCGGGATAGCATTGAAAGTGTAGATTGCTCTGGGTAGTATGGACATTTTAACTATGTTAATTCTTCCAATCCATGAGCATGGAATATTTTTCCATCTTTTTATGTCTTCCTCAATATCTTTCAAAAGTGATCTATAGTTTCTAGGATATAGGTCCTTTACGTCTCTGGTTAAGTTAATTCCAAGGTAACGCATGGTTTTTGGTGTTATTGTAAATGGGATGGATTCCCTAATTTCTCTTTCTTCAGTCTCGTTATTCGTGTATAGAAATGCAACTGATTTCTGGGCATTGATTTTGTATCCTGCCACCTTACTGAATTGTTCTATAACTTCTAATAGTTTGGGAGTGGATTCCTTTGGGTTTTCCATATAGAGTATCATGTCATCTGCAAAGAGAGACAGTTTGACTTCTTCTTTGCCGATTTGGATACCTTTGATCCCTTTTTGTCTTCTGATTGCTGTTGCAAGGACTTCTAGTACTATGTTGAATAATAGTGGCGAGAGTGGGCATCCTTGTCGTGTTCCTGATCTTAAGGGAAAGGCTTCCAGCTTTTCCCCATTGAGAATAATGCTTGCAGTAGGCTTTTCATAGATGGCTTTTATGAGATTGAGAAATGTACCCTCTATTCCTACACTCTGAAGGGTTTTAATCAGGAAAGGATGCTGTATTTTGTCAAATGCTTTTTCTGCATCAATTGAGAGGATCATATGGTTCTTGAGTCTTTTCTTGTTGATATGATGTATCACATTGATTGATTTGCGAGTGTTGAACCATGCTTGCATCCCAGGTATGAATCCCACTTGGTCATGATGGATAATCCTTTTAATGTACTGTTGGATTCTATTAGCAAGGATCTTGTTGAGGATTTTGGCATCCATATTCATTAGAGAAATCGGTCTGTAATTCTCCTTTTTGAGGGGGTCTTTGCCTGGTTTGGGGATCAAGGTAATATTAGCCTCATAGAATGAGTTTGGTAGCTTTCCTTCTGTTTCTATTTTTTGAAATAGCTTTAGGAGAATAGGTATTATTTCTTCTTTGAATGTTTGGTAGAATTCCCCAGGAAAACCGTCTGGGCCTGGAGTTTTATTATTTGGAAGGTTGTTTATCACTGACTCAATTTCTTCATAGTTAATTGGCCTATTTAAGAAATCTATTTCTTCCTGTTTCAGTCTTGGTAGTTTATAGGTTTCCAGGAAGGCCTCCATCTCTTCCAGATTGTTTAGTTTTTTGGCATATAGCTGTTGATAAAAGTTTCTAATAATCCTTGCAATTTCAATGGTGCTGGTCGTGACCTCTCCCTTTTCAGTCATAATTTTAATAATCTCAGTCCTTTCTCTTTGTTTTTGGACAAGTTTTGCCAGTGGTCTATCAATTTTATGGATTCTCTCAAAGAACCCTTCTAGTCCTGTTGATCTGCTCTACTGTGGTCCTGGTCTCTAATTCATTGATTTCTGCTCTAATCTTGGTCAACTTCTTCTTTGTCAGTGGGTTAGGCCTGTCCCTCTGTTTGTTCCAGTTTCTTGAGGTGAGAATATAGAAACTGCATTTTAGATTTTTCTATTCTTTTGAGTGAGGCTTGGATGGCTATGTATTTCCCCCTTAGGACTGCCTTTGCAGTATCCCATAGGTTTTGGACCGTTGTGTATTCATTCTCGTTGGTCTCCATAAATTGTTTAAATTGTTTTTTGATTTCCTGGTTTATCGAGTCATTCTTGAGCAGGATGGTTCTTAGCCTCCAAGTGTTTGAGTTTCTTCCAGGTTTTTCCTTGTGGTTGAGTTCCAATTTCAGAGCGTTGTGGTCTGAGAATATGCAGGGGATAATTTCAATCTTTTGGTATTGGCTGAGACCTGTTTTGTGTCCCAGAGCATGATCTATTCTTGAGAATGTTCCATGGGCATTTGAATAGAATGAGTATTCTTTGGTTCTGGGGTGTAGTGTTCTATATATATCTATGATGGACCTTCTATATTTTAAGCACTCAGTAGCCACGCATGGCCTGTGGCTCCCAGCCTGGAGAGCGCTGCCCTACAGTACTGTGTCCTTTCACAGGTGGTCATTGATTCCTTGCAATAATCATGACTGAATCTTATGTTTGTGGAAGGTTTACCATTCCTCACAGAGTCTTCACATTTTTCAAACCATTTGACCTCATTTGAGCCACTATTCACAGTAGAAATTGAAGCAATGCAATGTGTCACCAGGCTGTTGGTAGCAGAGTTAGGTCACCAGATTCCTGGTGTAGTGGCCTTCCTGTTCTGAGTTCACCCAAGGTAGGGAAGGAGAGGTGAAAAGCCAAGGTGGCAAGGAGTCTTAAAGAGATGGGTCAGAACTGTCTATGAACATACCAAAACCCAAGAACTCGTACATGGTAAGTGGGTGAATTGTATAGTAGAGGAATCGTACCTCCATAAAGCTGTTAAAAGACAGAGAGAGGCCAGCCAAGTGGACTGCTTGCTTTTCAGGAGTGAAGGAGTGAAGGAGGAGGGGGTCTGCCGATGACAGCACTGTCATTCATCTGTAAGTCTTTATATTATCAAACTATGTTAACCAAGAAAAATGAACATTTTCTGTAGGCAAAGTGAGGTGCCCCCAAGATCCTGAACTAAAACATCTCCATAATTTGCATTATAAATAATAAAAGCAGCACCCAACAGGTAAGCATGAGTATAAATACACCTTGAAGGCACAGATGGCCCCCACTTCTGCAGGAGGCACTGTAGGCTGGTCTGAGAGGCTGGCCTGGCTAGGGAAGGTGGTGCCAACCAGAACCACTGGGGCAGGTCTGCCTTGCTCGCTACTGTCTCCTGGGTATTTAGCCCAGGCCTGGGCACGTGTGGCACCCTCAGACGATATCTGTTGAATGGATACTAAGAGCAGAGGGTGCCATGGACAAGGATTTGCCCCTCTGGGGCTGGGAGAAGGAATGTCTCCAAGTTGGGCCTGGATTCATCTTACTTTAGTCTAATGTCAACAAACATCAGTGCCCATGGGACCTCTGGTCACAAATTACCAGGTCTCCCTTACACTTGTGAAAGGAAGAAAATGGACTGATGACATACTTTCTGTCATATGCTTTGAAGTATTGCACTTCTTCCTTGGGTTAGGCATTGACATACAGATTGGCACCTTTGTCTATTTGTGTCTGTCTGTTTGATTTTTGTTGTGGTGGCTGCTTTGTTTTAGCTGATCTGGTATCCTTGAGTGTGAATGAGATGGAACCATGGAAAAGTGCATTTTAGCCTGGCAAGATGAGCCCCGTCCCCCAAGGAGACCCCTTGGGTCGGCTTGATTCTCTGGGAAGTGCCTGGAGCTATTTCCATGCCTTTAATCAAGTGCCCGGTGACTTCACTGGAAAAGCATAACATCGAGAGAATTTCTGAATCATATCCCACAAGTAAGAAAGTGCAATGTAAGATTAAAAATCCACAATTGGAGAGACTGCTGCTAAACACGTGACCTCAGATACCAAGATGTAGATGCCCATCCCCAGCCTTGGCCCCAGGCCTGTGCACCCCCAGCCAGCTTGTAAGGGGCTCCCAGCACCTTTCTTGATGTTGTATCCTGGGGGGTCAGGGAAGGGAGCGGTGCTGACTCTCCTGGATACACTCAGCACCAAAACTCCCACCCAATGCAATGGGTGGGGGTGAGCGGGAAGCAGGAAACGCCACGGCCGGCAGCGCCCAGATAGATAGTGGGAGAGGGCCTGAGTGCTGAATGCCCTGAGTCAGGCAGTTCCAGGAAATTCCAGGCCAGCCAATGGAACTGGCCTTTCAGAGTAGCTAAGCTGCTATTTTGAGGGTTGTGTTGAGGGGAAACAACTCAACAAAAGCAAAACAATTGTTTCAGAGAAGGAAGGTCAGGGCGGGCTCAAGAACCCTCTTTGCACCTTCTGGGATGCAGCCAGGGGCACCGGGCTGGGCTGTTACTATGACACTCTTCTGACAACTGTCCAACAGTTTGCAGTCCCTCAGAGCCTGAGCCAAACCTGGGGCTCCCTCAAACAATGCGATAGAGAGGACTCTCAGTGCTCCTTGGGGTTGTTTAAGGTCTCTCGACCCCTCTTGGGGGGTTGGTCTGGCTCTCTGCTAGTGCCAACTCTATACCTAGGTCTCTGGAGCAGACATTCCTAAAAGAGGCAGCCCCACACGGGGCTCACTTCTCTGCCACATTCAGCGATGAAATTTGGACGCTTTGGGTGTGTGACCAAATGGCTAAGAGAATTCTTGAGACCTTTTTGGTGCAGAAGGGTGATTTTATTATAGCATGGGGACATGACCTGTGGGCAGAGAGAGCTGCACTGGGACCGTGAGGAGTGACTGATTATATACTTTTTAATTAGGGAGGGTTAAGGATAGTATAAGTCTAAGGAATTTGGAAGCAAGGCTTTCAGGACCGCAAAGGGTCAACTGCTGCCAGGATAAGGTTACTTTTAGTCTTTAATATAAACATAAGCATTAAGGCTCTAAGGCAGGCACAAGTTCCTTGAGGAAGGTCATGATCTACATGTTTCAGGTATCTGTCAGTGGGCTGTAAACTGTAAAGAGATTTAATTTAAGCTACATGTCTCTTGCCTTTGCTTCCCTCGTCATCCAGGATGATTGCTCTGATCTCAGGGTCATGGTTACCCCACCCAGTTTTCCGGCCTGCCAGTGTGAGGCCTGGGTCCTCCTCTGGTGTTGCTCTATGTCACCTATCATTCCTGGTGGCTCTTTTCTCAATTGTAAAATGAGATTTGGGGTGAATAATATTCCATCATGCTCCAGGGCTACCACCCACCATTCCTGGGATGCAGTGCCACTCCCAGCTCCCACCCACAGTCCAATGTTACCCAGATGCCAATGACAGGATGTGGACAGGGGAGCAGGAAGCTGTAGGAATATACATCCAGGGCTTATTTCCCCTCTGGTTCCTGTGCAGGTTCCACAGGAAAATGGGTACCCTGGCTCCTTTAAGACATTCAAGCCCCAAGTGTCTGGCTCAACGGAACTTCTTAGGGCTTTGCTTAGGAGCTGGATCAGGTACCTTGTGGAAATTAGACCAAGAGGAACACTGAGCACTGATTCTAGAAAAGTACAGCCTGCCCCTACCATGAGGATGGTTAGGAAAAGATTCCCTGAGCTGGGGCAGGCGCCACATGGTCTCTTCAAAGATACCATGGCATTGGGGCAGTGAGATGCAAAACTCAGATTCAGATCTGCCTGTGACCACTTACAGTCACATGTCCTTGGAGAAGCCACTTAGCTTACCTATGGTATGGCATTCTCATTTTTATATACCCATGAGGTTGCCAGAAGCCGAGTCATGGGTGGGACTCCTTTCTCTCTGATGGGTGCTCTGCTCATACGCAGTGGGGAGACTGATGGGGTTGCCCTCCAGAGTTCCCTTGTACTGGCTTGGCACCAGCTCCAGAGGGGAAGCAAGGGGGACCTTCCTATTCAAGGCAGACTCCTGGTCCCAGGCTCCCACCACGTGGACAGAGGCAGGGTGTGCCAGCAAAGAGTTACTAATTGTCTGAGTTTGTGGAAAGAATATTAAGAACGCTCAGTTCCATGAAGAAGACAGTGATGAGTTAAAAAAAAAAGAAAGAAAGAAAAAAAGAGAAGAGAAGAAAAAAGAAGGAAAGAGAAGAGAAGAGAGAAGAGAAGAGAAGAGAAGAGAAGAGAAGAGAAGAGAAGAGAGAGAAGAGAAGAGGAGAAGAGAAGAGAAGAGAAGAAGAGAAGAGAAGAGAAGAGAAGAGAAGAGAAGAGAAGAGAAGAGAAGAAGAAGAGAAGAGAAGAGAGGGAAGGGAAGAAGGGAAGGGAAGGGAAGGGAAGGGAAGGGAAGGGAAGGAATGAAAAGCTAGGTTTATATCCAGGGAGGATTTGACACAACGAAGGAAAGGATTTGGGTGGTAGGAAAATGGTTCACAGATGTTCGGCCCTCGGGGCTCTAGGAAGAATAGGCAACATGGAAAACAAAGGAACTGATCACCTCAATAATGTTGTAAGTTGCAGATCATTTTCAAAGAGGCAAGTAGATCTGAGGGATAATACAGATGCAAGCAGTTAACCCTGTTCTAAAAAAGCTGACACCAGGTTCTCATAGCTTCTCTCTGACTTTCTTGGTGCCCAGCTCTTCTATGCCTCCTGTGCTCACAGACAGCTTGCTCAATGATGTCCTGAAAAGGAGGTGTGACCCAGGCTGCCTAAACACAACGTGTTTGTTTTGGTCTGGGATAACTCACACTGTGCTTTGCCCTAGAATGAACCCTTGCAAGGAACATGAGGACATCATGGTGTGTGAGAACTAGGCCCATTGGAAATCTGGGGGCATGCTTCTTTTTAAAAGCCTGATGAAGTGGGCTGAAGAGAACCTCATATCTTCAACAGGGAAAGCAAGACAGGATAAGAGAATATTTACTGCAAGTGGAATTACCTGTGTTGGGTGATTCAAGAATAGGCTCCAGTAATCTGGGGACCCAGATTCTTAACATGATGATGTCATGGTTACTCTTCAAAAGAAGCAGGAAGAGCTGTTGGCCCAGGGGAAAAAGAGATACTAGTGTTGGTGAGGTGGCCTGCTCTCAGGCAGCCTCTGAGAAAATCAGCCATGGCTCCCAGTGGTGGGAGCCTGGCCTCTTCTGCGACCATAGGAGCAGAGCCCATCTCAAACGCCATGAAGACAGCACACCCTTGGCAAGGAGTGCTCTGCTGGGACCAGCTAAAATGGGGAGCTGCTTTGGAAGTCACAAAAGTGAGGGAGAGGTGCCCTAGAGCATCCCAAGGGATGCAGGTGGAATCCCAAGCTAGACAACTTGAAACTGGAGGAGTGGGTGCATTCAAGAGAGTGAAAGGGTAGAAGAGAATGAAAGAGAGAGAAAGAGAGTGCAGAGTGCAAGAAAGTGCATAGGGATGTTGTCCTTCTAATGCCCAAGTCATGATGCCATCTGTTCAGGGTGGGGGGGTCATATAAAGGAACAGCAGAGCAGATAAGGCAGGACTGTGGCCTTTTCTCATCATTCTGCTCAGTGACAACTCCCGGACTTGTTTGTATGACATTCATTTAAAGATTCAGCACTCTGTACTGGGATCTGTCATGCAGGAAGCTTCATTCCTTCCATCTTCTCATTTAATCCCATTTCACCCTCACAAAAGACAGCAAGAATGGCATTATTTCCATTTTTATAGATGAGAAACTGGGGATCAGAGAAGTTAAATCGTTTATTCCAGGTTCCACAACCTGTGAGTGGAAGAACTAAGTCTTGAGCCTCCTTCTTTGTGACCCAAACTTCCCCATCCCACCAGGCCAAGCCACTTCTTCCCTGAGGACAGGGACCCTCCCTCCACACCCAGAGGTACCTACCCCAGTACTTGCACTGTCAACTCAGACTGGCTTCTGTGGTCCAAGCAGATTGGAGTAAGGCCTTGGGCCCTTGTGGTGGATTAAAGATGGCACAAAATCTTAGACATTCCTCCATTGAGTGGTGGGGTTGTGTCTTCTCCCCTTGAGTCTGGTGGGCCTTATGGAATCATTGTAGAGTAAGTAATGCTGTGTATTCTCCAAGGCCAGGTAGGAGGAAGGCTTGCTACTCTGGCCTTGGTCTCATAGAATACTCAGTTTCTGGACTTTGATGACATCCCTGTACCCCCAGCCCCTATGCTGTGACAAACAGGCCACATGGAGAACCACTTGTGGATACTCAGATTGGCAGGTGCAGCTAAGCACCCAGCCAACAGCCACCATCACCTCCCAGGCAAGACAGTCAATCATCATGGACGTCCAGTCCAGGTCACAACAGATGACCCAGCAGATGTCTGATAATAACCACTTGAGAGATTCCAGGTGAAGATTCCCACAATTGAGCCCATACTGAATCCTGACCCTCAAATTGTGAGCAAAATAAAATGGCTGTTTTAAGTTACTTGCATTTGAGAATAATTCATCATGTAGTGGTAAGTAACCACTAGGGTACCTCTATGAATATCTAGGTCCAGATAAGCTGCCTGTAGGGCATGTGGGCATCGTGTGATGAGGAAGCATCAGAGGTGGCCAGGCTTGCCAGCTTCACTCAGATAGTCTAAGGGATTCTTCCTGATAAGCCACCTGGCATGTACTCTCAGACTCATAACCAGCGAACTTCCAGAAAAAGAGCCTGGGAGCAAACTTTTAACTGGTGAATGGCAAACTTAGAGAGAACAAAGAAGGGTAGTGGGATCTGGGAACAGAGAGGAGCTCACAAGCCGTCCAGATGGATTTCTAAGACATACAGAAAACCAGGGATGGCAGGAAGAGAAAATAGAGGTCAGGAAAGCAAACACTGTGTACTCCAGTGTGAATGGCAGGGTGGCATTTTGCTGTTATTGTTGACAACACTTTTCATTTCCCAGACCAGCTTGTTTCAGGATTTGAGCTCTCCTGGAACAGGATTCCTATGACTCATTGTCCCTGAGGTGAAGAAATGGGTGTCTCTCCTCTGAAAATCATCTCGCCATTTACTGAGCTGCCTGGAAGTTGGAGTTTCTGCCCCAGTCTCTGTAAGTATCCATAGATTGGGGTGTGCATTTCAATATGCATGTCTTATCCCCAAATGTGGTTTAGCATAAATCTGATAAAAAATTCAGCATAGGTTGTGTTTTTTTAAAATATATATATGTTTTATTATGATATGTTAGTCACCATACAGTACATCATTAGTTTTTGATGTACTGTTCCATGATTCATTGTTTGTGTATAACACTCAGTGCTCCATGCAATAACGTGCCCTCCATAACACCCATCACTGGGCTAGCCCATCCCCCCACCCCCCTCCCCTCTGAAACCCTCAGTTTGTTTCCCAGAGTCCATGGTCTCTCATGGTTCATTCCCCCTTCTGTTTACTCCTCCCCCAACGATCGGTAGGAGAAGGAAGGAAAGATGTAGAATTCTGACTTTGTAGATACACAACCAAATAAAGAAAAGGAGAGAAATGATTCTGTATGTTGAGGGAAAGCCAGAAATGGATTATATTTGAAATAATACTTGAAGATTGTAAAATCCATCTGTATGTAAAGAAGTACCAAAAAACCCACAATCCACTAATAAGATGCATGAGCTTGTATTTGGCCAGAATTTAGGCCATCGTAGGATGCTGGTGACACCGGGATGGAGATTTCCATTCAGAAACTGGAGGTTAGGTGTTCAGATACTGAAGATGGCTTCATTCAGGGGACAACTCTGGTGGAGAGGGCCTATGTTCGGGAGGGAATTAAGAACAGACTAGATTAATGGGTCATAATCTAGACCACAGTTGGCAATCTAGGGACCAAATCAGGTCACATCCATTGGTCTCTACATTGTGGCTGCTTTCCTGCTACAAAGACAAGCAAGAGGCTATAGCAGGGACTCTGTGGCCCATGAAACCTCAAAATATTTATTATTTGGCCCTTTACAGGAAACATTTGCCAACGTTGGGGTAGAAACTTACAAACACACTCACCTTGGCACTATTTACCTTGTTGTTCTCCTAAAATTTTGTTAGGTTGAGTTCTGCATGATTGTTAGTATGATGAAAAATGAGAATACCTGCATGAACACAAACGGACACATGTGTACATGCAGATAGACAGACACATACATACCTATATACACACACATGCACACATACATGCTTGCATACATACATACATACATAGGTACAATAAAATGAAGAGAAAGAAAGAAATCAATAAGACTGCATCTTGGGATTACAGAGAGCCCAAACTGCCGGCCGTCTTCCATGCTTGTCAGTGTTCACTGCCCTGTACACACTGCAGGCATTTTACTAAACACAAGTGAGATTCCCTGCTTGAGGGTTTCCTCTGGGAACAGGAGCATGCTTGGTCCCTGTGCAAGGCAGTCACAGACACTCCCACCATCCACCCTTAATCTGGGACAAATGAGTGTCATTCCAGCTTCCTTGCCCTATGGAGGGGACAACTCTAAGGTTGTATGTGTAGTTACCCCGTTGCCCAGAAATCCCCAAAGGGATGAGCCCCAATGCCCACAGTGGTAACCTGTCCATGAACACATTCTTTACTGTCTGCCCTCCATTTCCTATTTCACACTTCCCTACCACCTCTCCTTGGGATCACTTCTCAAATAAGATTCACATCCTTGTCTTGGGGCTGCTTCTGGGGGACCCAATACA
This sequence comes from Ailuropoda melanoleuca, assembly GCF_002007445.2. NCBI lineage: Eukaryota > Metazoa > Chordata > Mammalia > Carnivora > Ursidae > Ailuropoda > Ailuropoda melanoleuca. The sequence goes on from NC_048230.1 coordinate 91,638,345, forward strand.
TGACAGTTCTGGCATACTTTTTCTGTTGGTTATAAGAAACTTTACTCTGCTCCCTGTTTTCCTTTGCTTGGTCCTGTATTTTTAAATATAAGGATAATAACAAGATTACTAGAGTTGATGGTATTATCTTCTTTTCTTACTCATTATCTAAAATCAAGAAATACACACCAAAGCAAGCAAACAGAGAATCAAGAATGAGGACAGAGGCTAACCTTCTCTGTTGGACATAAATATTTTTAGTCAAGTTAAGTTTTGTTTGGGCACCAGAGGCTATTTATATAGACAGGTGAAGGAAGAAAGAATAAGAACCATTCAGTGTTTTCATCTTTTCAAAGGGGAGTAATTGGTAAATGTCCTATAGCTAGATAGTTACTTATTTACAGTTGCAAACTTTATAGATGCCTATACCAAGCATTCTTTTTTAAATTTGCATTTTATAAGAGTAAGCACAGATCTAGACACAGCGTGGAAATACATTTGTCTAGGAGGGAGAACTCCTAGGGACTAGGAGGGAATGTGAGAAGCTCTGAGGAAAGAGGTACCTGGGAGAAGGTTGTTACACATATTGATGAACAGTTCATTTCCCCACAGCCTTTGGACTACCAAGAAAAAAAGATAACATATGCAAAAGAGAGAAGCTAGATGAATAAGAGTGACAACAGCCTTCAGTAGAGACGGAGCTTAGGGCACCGCTCCTGGGGAAGTAGCTATTTTGAGTAGAGTGTGAAAGAATTAAAGAATTGAGATACTCACTTATCTCTGAGATTAGGGGAGTATTGATACATGGAGGAGAAAGGGTTGGTTTGGGTAGGAGAAAAGAAAGATATCCTGAAGAGCTGGAAATAGGTTTCTTCACTGAACATTTCCTGACTTCTGTTTGGGGACAGAATACTGCTTGAATGGATGGGTTATCTGGTTTATTATGCCAGTTTGCATATATGCAGTAAGATTCATTTTTTACAGAAAATTGAGTCTATTGTGCAAAGCTGGACATTCTCTCCTTGTTGTGGAGTTTTAGAACTGCTGGTGGGCTTGGCAGTCACCTGCAAGTCTCCCATTTCAGTAAAGAGTAATGTGGAATGTGATGGGGATTCTTGATAATAATGACCAGCATTTGTGGGATCCCTACTGTGTGCCAGGACACTTTGTATAGTTTTGTAAATCCTCACTACAACCTTTCAGAGTTATTGCCCCCATTTACCGTTCATCTAAGAAGTTATGAAATTTGCTTAAACTCAGCCATTAGCATATGCCAATGTTGAATTTTGAACCCTGGTATATATATATATATCTCCAGATCCTATGCCATGTTCTGTCCAGCATACCGGTGGTTCCCAAATACCAGTCTGTGTACAATCCCATCCCTGATGCCAGAGATTTGGTTCAGCTGGAGTTGTTGATCTGGGTTCCCTCACACAGAAAACCATAGAAGATAAGGATCTGAGTGCAAATGGTTTATTGGGAGGTGATCCCAGGAAATAACACTAGCAGTGGGGGGGGGGAATGGTGCAGGAAAGGGAAAAAAAACAACAAGCGAGCATTAATGAGCAGTTTACTCTGGGCAACTGGGGTTTAATCCTGCTGAAGAATTCTGGGAGATGGTGGAGGATATGATTCAGAATTGTCCCCTTCTAAGGGGTAGGAAGACAAAGACTTTCCCATCAACTGTCCCTGGCTGAGTGACAAATCTGGGGCATTAACTCCTAGGCACTTCTAGATTCCTCTGACTATGATCCAGGTGTGCTCTCAAAGTTGAGAAGCTCTCATGCAAAGGGTTACAGGTATTTGGTATAAGAGAAGCCATCTGGGCACAGAGGTGAATGGGCAGGATACAGAATATTAGCTGCAGCATTAAGATGGGGCTGAGGAATCTGTAATTTCTTTTTTCTTTTTCTTTCTTTTTTTGGTGGTATCTATAATTTTATTTTATTTTTTTAACATTGAAAAATTTTTCTATCTGTAACATATAAAGCTCACACAAATCAATAAGTACCAAATAGGAAAATGGGCAAAGGGTATGAAAAAACAATTCACAAAAGAAAATACAATTAAAAAGCAATAAATACATTTAAAAGGTTTACCTCGTGAATAACCAATTAAATGCCAAATGAAAACAATACTTAGGTCATTGTTACATTCAAATAAGCAAACATTTTTTAAAAGATTTTATTTATTTATTAATTAATTCATTTTCTTCTTACCTACAATTTTATTTTTTTATTTTTTATTTTTAAATTTTTAAAATTTTTTAAAATTTAAATTCAATTAATTAACATATAATGTATTATTAGTTTCAGAGGTAGAGATCAGTGATTCAACAGTCTTATATAATAGCCAGTGTTCCTTACATCATGTGCCCTCCTTAATGTCTATCATCCAGTTACCTCATCCTCCAATCCAACTCCATTCCAACAACCTTCAGTTTGTTTCCTATGATTAAGAGTCTCTTATGGTTTGTCTCCCTCTCTGATTTCATCTTGTTTTATTTTCTCCTTTCTTCCCCTATACTCCTCTATTTTGTTTCTTAAATTCCACATATAAGTGAAATTATACGATAATTGTCTTTTTCTTATTGACTTACTTCACATAGAATAATACCCTCTAGTTCCACCCATGTCATTGCAAATGACAAGATTTCAATTTTTTGATGGCTGAGTAGTATTCCATTGTGTATGTGTGTGTATATATATATATATATATATATATATATATATATATATATCACATCTTCTCTATCCATTCATCTGTCAATGGACATCTGGGCACTTTCCCTAGTGTGGCTATTGCAGACAATGCTGCTATGAACATTGAGGTGCAGGTGCCCCTTTGGATCATTACATTTGTATCTTTGGGGTAAATACCTAGTAATGCAATTTCTGGGTCATAGGGTAGCACTATTTTCAACTTTTTGAGGAACCTCCATACTGCTTTCCAGAGTGGCTACATCAGCTGCATTCACACCAACAGTTTAAGAGGGTTCCTCTTTTTCTGCATCCTCAACAATAGCTGTCATTTCCTGACTTGTTAATTTTAGCCATTCTGACTGGTGTGAGGTGGTATCTCTTTGTAGCGTTCATTTGTATTTCCCTGATACCGAATGATGCTGACCATTTTTTCAATTGTCTGTTAGCCATTTGTGTGTCTTCTTTGGAGAACTGTCTGTTCGTGTCTTTTGCCCATTTCTTGATTGGATTATTTGTTTTTTGGGTTTTGAGTTTGATAAGTTCTTTATAGATTTTGGATACTAGCCCTTTATCTGATAAGACATTTGCAAATATCTTCTCTTTTTCTGTTGGTTCATTTCATTTTGTTGACTGTTTCCTTTGCTGTGCAAAAGCTTTTTATCTTGATGAAGTCCCAATATTTCATTTTTGACTTTATTTCCCTTTCCTTGTAGATGTGTCTAGCAAGAAGTTGCTGCAGCTGAGGTCACAGAGGGTGCTGCCTGTGTTCTCCTCTAGGATTTTGATGGACTCCTGTCTCAAATTTAGGTCTTTCATCCATTCTGAGTCTATTTTTGTGCATGGTGTAAGGAAATGGTCCAGTTTCATTCTTCTGCATGTGGCTGTCCAATTTTCCCGACACCATTTGTTGAAGAGACTGTCTTTTTTCCATTGGATATTCTTTCCTGCTTTGTCAAAGATTAGTTGACCATAGAGTTGAGGGTCCATTTCTGGGTTCTCTATTCTATTCATTGATCTATGTGTCTGTTTTTGTGCCAGTACTATACTGGCTTGATGATTACGTCTTTGTAATACAGTTTGAATTCTGGAATTGTGATGTCTCCCACTTTGGTTTTCTTTTTCAACTTTCCTTTCGCTCTTTGGGGTCTTTCCTGGTTCCATACAAATTTTAGGATTATTTGTTCCAGTTCTGTGAAAAAAGTTGATGGTATTTTGATAGGGATTGCATTGAATGTATAGATTTACATGTATAGGTAGCGTGACATTCTAACAATATTTGTTCTTCCAATCCATGAACAAGGAACCTTTTTTAAATTTCTTTGTGTTCCTCAATTTCTTCTGAGTGTTCTATAGTTTTCTGAGTATGGAAGCTTTGCCTCTTTGGTTAGGTTTATTCCTAGATATCTTATGGTTTTTGGTGCAACTGTAAATGGGATTAACTCCTTAATTTCTCTTTTATCTGTCTCATTATTAGTGTATAGAAATGCAACTGATTTCTGTGCATTGATTTTATATCCTGCCACATTGCTGAATTCCTGTATGAGTGCTAGCAATTTTGGGGGTAGAGTCTTTTGGGTTTTCCACATAGAGTATCATGTCATCTGCAAAGAGTGAGAGTTTGACTTCTTTGCCAGTTTGGATGCTTTTTATTTCTTTTTGTTGTCTGATTGCTGAGGCTAGGACTTTTCATAATATGCTGAAAAAAAAAAGTGGTGATAGTGGACATCCCTGCCTTGTTTCTGACCTTAGGGGAAAAGCTCTCACTTTTTCCCTATTGAGAATGATATTCACTATGAACTTTCTGTATATGGCTTTTAAGATATTGAGATATGTTTTCTCTATCCTCACACTGTGAAGAGAAAGAGAGCAACCTTTTAATCATGAAAGGATGCTGTGCTTTGTCAAATGCTTTTTTCTACATCTATTGAGAGTATCATATGGTTCATGTCTCCCCCCCCTTTTTTTAAATTAATGTAGTGTATCACCTTGATTGATTTGCAGTTGTTGAACCACCCTTGGAGCCAGGAGTAAATCCCACTTTGTCATGGTGAGTTATCTTTTTAATGTACTGTTGGATCCTATTGGCTAGTATCTTGGTGAGAATATTTGCCTCCATGTTCATCAGGAATATTGGTCTATAATTCTCCTTTTTGGTGGGGTCTTTGTCTGGTTTTGGGATCGAGGTAGTTCTGGCCTTATAGAAAGAGTTTGGAAGTTTTCCTTCCTTTTCTATTTTTTAAAACAGCTTCAGAAGAATAGGTATTAATTCTTCTTTAAATGTTTGGTAAAATTCCCCTGGGAAGACATCTGGGCCTGGACTCATTGTTGGGAGATTTTTAATTACTGCTTCAATTTTATTGCTGGTTATGGGTCTGTTCAGGTTTTCTATTTCTTCCTGTTTCAGTTTTGGTGGTTTATATGTCTCTAGGAATACATCCATTTCTTCCGGATTGCCTAATTTGTTGCCATATCCTTGCTCATAATATGTTCTTATAATTGTATTTCTTTGGTGTTGGTTGTGACCTCTCCCCTTTCATTCATGATTTTATTTATTTGGGCCCTTTCTCTTTTCTTTTTGATAAGTCTGGCTAGGGGCTTATCAATCTTATTAATTCTTTCAAAGAACCAGCTCCTTGTTTTGTTATCTGTTCTCCTGTTCTCTTGGTTTATATTTTATTGATTTCTGCTCTAAACTTTATTAATTCTCTTCTCCTGTTGGGTTCAGGCTCTATTTGCTATTCTTTCTCCAGCCTCATTAGGTGTAAGATTAGGTCCTTTAGGTGTAAGATTATGTTGAGACCATTCTTGTTTCTTTTTTTTTTTTTTTTTTTTT
>NC_048230.1:91643961-91692908 GCF_002007445.2 Ailuropoda melanoleuca
GCTCAACTCAGGGGACCGGCTGAAAAAGGTGTCCCCTACTCCTCCGCCATCTTAACCTCCCCCCCATTCTTGTTTCTTGAGAAAGCTTGTATTGCTATATACTTCCCTCTTAGGACCGCCTTTGCTGCATCAAGGTTTTGAATAGTTGTGTTTTCATTTTCATTTGTTTCCATGAATTTTTTAAATTTCTCTTTAATTTCTTGTTTGACCCATTGATTCTTTAGGATGCACTTTAGCCTCCATAGATTTTAGTTCTTTCCAAATTTCCTCTTGTGATTGAGTTCAAGTTTCAAAGCATTGTGTTCTGAAAATCAGCAGGGAATGATATGAATCTTTTGGTACCAGTTTAGACCTGATTTGTCACCCCATATGTGATCTTTTCTGGAGATTGTTCCATGTGCACTCAAGAAGAATGTGCAGTCTGTTGCTTTAGGATGGAATGCTCTGAACATATCTGTGAATTACATCTGGTCCAGTGTGTCATTCAAAGCCCTTGTTTCCTTGTTGATCTTCTGTTTAGATGATCTGTCCATTGCAGTGAGTGGGGTGTTAAATTCCCCTACTATTATTGTATTATTATCAATGTGTTTCTTTAATTTGGTTATTAATTGGTTTATAAATCGACTGCTCCCATGTTAGGGGCATAGATATTTACAATTGTTAGATCTTCTTGTTGGATTGACCCTTTAATTTTGATATAGTGTCCTCCCTGATCTCTTATGACAGTGTCTGGTTTAAAATGTAATTTTAGGATGTAAGGATTGCCACCCCAGCTTTCTTTTGATATCCAGTAGCATGATAAATGGTTTTCCACCACCTCACTTTCAATCTGGAGTTGTCTTTGGGTCTAAAATGAGTCTGTTGCAGACAATATATTGATGGGTCTTGCTTTTTATTCAGTGTGATACCCTGTGTCTTTTGATTGGGGCATAGCTCATTTACATAGAGTAACTATTGAAAGACATGAATTTAATGCCATTATATTACCTGTAAAGTCACTGTTTCTGCATATCGTCTCTGTTCCTTTCTATTCTGTGTTACTTTCAGGCTCCCTCTTCACTTAAAGTTTCCCTTTTATTATTTCTTGTGGGGTTGATATAGAGATCACAAATTCTTTTAGTTTTGTTTGTCCTGGAAACTTTTAATCTCTCCTTCTATTTTGAATGACATCCTAGCTGGATAAAGTATTCATGGCTGCATATTTTTCCCATTTAGCACCCTGAATAGATCATGCCAGTCCTTTCTGGCCTGCCAGGTCTCTGTGGATAGGTCTGCTGCCAGTCTAATATTTGTACCCTTGTAGGTTACAGACCTCTTGTCCAGAGCTGCTTTCAGAATTTTCTCTTTGTCTCTGAGATTTGCAAGTTTCACTATTATATGCCGGGATGTTGACCTGTTTTTATTGATTTTGAGGGTGGTTCTCCATGAGTCCTGGACTTGAATGCCTGTTTCCTTCCCCAGGTTAGGGAAGTTCTCTTCTGTTTTGGTCTAACATACCTCCTGCCTCCCTCTCTCTCTATCTTTTTCTGGGATCCCAATTATTCTAATATCGTTTTGCATTATGGTATCACTTATCTCTCAAATTCTCCCCTCATAATCCAGTAGTTATTTATCTCTCTTTTTCTCAGCTTCCTTATTCTCCATCATTTTGTCTTTTATATCACTAATTTTCTCTCTTGCTTCACTTATCCTAGCAGTTAGAACCTCCATTTTTTATTGCATATCATTTTTTTAAAAGATTTTATTTATTATTTATTCGACAGAGATAGAGACAGCCAGCGAGAGAGGGAACACAAGCGGGGGGGTGGGAGAGGAAGAAGCAGGCTCATAGCGGAGGAGCCTGATGTGGGGCTCGATCCCATAACGCCGGGATCACGCCCTGAGCTGAAGGCAGACGCTTAACCGCTGTGCCACCCAGGCGCCCCTATTGCATATCATTAATAGCCTTTTTGAATTCAACTTGGTTAGATTTTAGTTCTTTTATTTCTCCAGAAAGGGATTCTCTAGTGTCTCCTATGCTTTTTTCAAGCCCAGCTAGAATCTTTATAATCATTATTCTGAATGCTAGTTTCCACATCTTACTTATATCTATTCTGATTAGGTCCTTGGCAGTCAGTACTCCCTCTTGTTCTCTTGTTTGAGTTAAGGTCTTCCATCTTGTCATTCTGTTCAGAGAAGAATAGATGAACAAGAGAACAAAATACTAGCATGGCAACAACGATCCCAAGGAAATATACACTATGCAAATCAGAAGAATCCTGAAACTGAAAAAAAAAATTAAAATTAAAAAAAAAGAACAAAATTAGACAGGTGAACAGAACAGAGCAATAGACTGGATCCTGTGCGTATTTTTGTTCTGTTTATTAGAAAACTAGATCCCAAAATCACAAAGAAAGAAAAACTTATATAGGTACAAAAATAAATAAAATACAGTGAAAAGATAGAATGTGAGTATAAAAATGAAAATTAAAAGGAAAAAAAAGGAATATAAACAGACAGGTGAACAGAACAGAGCAATCTACTATATCCTGAAAGCATTTTGTTCGGTTTGTTAGAAGAAAATGCATCCAAAAATTGTAAAGAAAGAAAAACTTAAATGTACACAATAATAAAATTAAATACATTGAAAGGATAGGATGCAATTATAAAGATGAAAATTTAAATAAGACTTTAACAAAAGAAGAAGAAGAAGAAGAAGAAGAAGGAAAAGAGAATATGATCAGACAGGTGAAGAGAACAGAGCCATATATTAGATTCTGGGTGTATTTTGATCTGTTTATTAGAAGAAACTGCATCCCAAAATTGTGAAGAAAAACTTATATATATACAAAAATAAAATTAAATACAATGAAAAGATAGACTGTAACTGTAAAAATGAAAATTAAAAGCTTTGAAAAAAGAGTTGATAAAATTTAAAAAATGGTTGAAAAAGGAAAAAGAAAAAATTAAAATTGAAAGACTAAAGAATCATGGGAAAAACAACAACAATAACAACAACAACATGAATTCTATATCCTCTTTTCTCCAGCTCTAGACTCGAAGTTCTGTGTGTTCGGTAAACTTGGTCTTAGGTGGATATTCTTGCTGATCTTCTGGGGGAGGAGCCTGTTGCTTTGATTCTCAAGTGTCTTTGCCTTGATTGGAGTTGCACTGCCCTTGCCAGGGGGCCAGGCTAAATTAAGTGGCTCCTAATTGCTTTCTGTGCCCATTGTTCCCTGAAGATTTTCTGCACTGCTTCTAAAGCATGAGAATGAAAATGGCAGCCTCCCAATCTCTAGCTCTGGAGCCAAAAGGCTCAGCCCCACTCCCCAGTGTGCCCTCAGGGTAAAGCAGTCATACACTCCTTTCTCCCTGGTCTCCATCAGCACTCTGTGCTCACCCAACCTGTTACTAAGCGTTTCTATGTCAGGCATGTGATCCCGCTTCAACTCTCCAAACCCCAAAAACTACTGGGGCAAGCACACATGCTCCTTCTCCCAGGGAAGGAAGGGGGGGTCTCACTGCAGCTCTGTTGCTTGCTGGGTCCCTGTTCAGAGAGTGGTCTCCCAATCTTACCACAGTTCATGGTATATGTCGACCCTGAGCTGAGAGCCCACTCTTAGGCTCACTGATTACATCTAACTGAATTCCAGGGACCAGATGAAACTAAAATCTAATCCTCCACCATCTTGGACTATCTTCTTGGAATCTGTAATTTTAAAAAAGCTCTCTACTTTTCAACAAATGATGTCAGGAAAACTGGATATCTATATGCAAAAAGATGACATAATATTTAGTCAATGTATTACTTCTTCCAATATATATATATTTAAATTTTTTTGACTCCAAAAGGACAGTTTGTTTTCTCAGCATCGAGTAACCAGTTGTTTGAATTTTAAATTGTACCCCCTTAAACTTTGTTTGCCCCACATTTTAGGCTCACTGAGTAATGTCTGCATCACCTCTGTATATGTGGGAAATGGTGCTTGGAGCATGAGGGATACACTGAAATCACAGGCATAGGCAGTGTTTTCAGTGCCCTTGGGTAGAGCACTGGCTGGAACCTGGTCAAGCAAGGCTTTAAAATAGATGAGTAAATCCTAGAGAAATGTCAACTGGAAAATTTGGGTGTTCTGGATAATCTTGTAGTAGACCTTAGATGATAAAGATCTGAGTGCAAATGGTTTATTAGGAAATCAACAGGTAGAAATGCTGGTTCCCAAAGACAGTGAGTTAAGTTGTGGAAACAAGCAGCCTGGTGTAAGCAGTCAGCATGGTATTAGAAAGTTCCCTCCCTACAACAAACACAATTATATGTGTGCGGGGGTGTGTATGTGGGGGGGTGTATGTGTTATTATGAGTGTGCATGTATGTGTGTGTATGCATGTGTGCCTGTGCTTTTGGACATGTGTGTTCGATTCAACACAGGAGTGAGGAAATTAAAAAGGAATGGGGTGGAAGTTTCTAAAATGAAAGCTAAAGAGATAATACCAGGTACCAGGTTTTGGTGAGTGGTGAGCATGTTTAAAATTCTTTGCCTTTCTGATCTGAGTCAGCAGGGTCAATGTGCAGGATCCAGTAAAAGGTAGTACTTCAGAGAGGGAGGGTTTTTTGTGGACATCCAAGAAAAACTGACCATGAGCACTGTGGGAGTAAAAGGAAATGATAAATGGATTAGAAGTCCTGAAAGGCAAGCAGTGACGTGAGTTTTTCCAAGAGGAATGGCAAATTACATAAGTATCTGATAAAATAGTTGGTGCACATTGCCATCCTGTTGTGGAGCATAAGGGTAACTAATGAATTCCAAAGGAGCAGTTCACTGGTGAGTCAGGAGACATGGAGACCTGGTGATGGATATTTGCTTTTTCTGTCAAGCCCCTCTCATGCATACCTTTTTATCTTTTTCTGGAGAGCTTCACTCCCTGACCTCAGGGGTAGGAACATCACCAGACGTGTCAAACACAATAGCCTGCAGCCCTGGTCTTGAGGGGTAGACCATGATGCACTTGAGGCCTGAGCAAAAAATCCCAGGATTTTTCTACTGGTAGCTTGCAAAGAAGAACTGCTAGTCCCCAGAGCTAAAAGGGTGACAATTCCATTTGGCAGTAAAGCAAGCTCAGACTCAGTCATCCTACCAGTGAGAAACAAGTCAAGTAATTGGTTAGCTATTGGTGTATAACAAGTCACCCTGATAGTTAGTGGCTTGAAACAACCGAACTCTCATCTTTTTTTCTGCTTTATCATGTTGGGTGAATCTTTGGCTGAACTTTCTTTGGCTCCCTCCTGAGGTTGCATTCAGCTAGTCATTGGGACAGGCCAGCTGATGGTGGGAGCATCCCAAGTACTCACGCCCAGGGACAGCTTAAGGAGCCTCTGTTTGCATCATGTTAGCTGATGTATGATTGGCCAAAGCAAGTCACATACATGGCCAAGACCAGAGTAAGTGTGGGAGTGAACAGAGGAGGCACAATGGGTTGGGGACAATCATTATGACAATCTAGTACACTAAGGTTCAGACACTCCTACTGGCGTCAAATTCCATGGCTCTGGGGGGGGTGTCTTTGATATGTTTTCCCATCATTCAAAAGATCCCTGACTAATGAAGACCACCAGACACCAGAGATTATTCTCATTTACTAAGGCAGGGAAATTTTTTTTATAATATTTTTTATTATATTATGCTAGTCACCATACAGTACATCCCTAGTTTTTGGTGTAAAGTTCCATGATTCATTTTTCTATCCAGAAATATAGGCAAGATCAGAGTATCATAGTCATTCAATCTGCAGTTAAGTGTTTATTGAGAAGCTACCATAACCTTGTGTAGAATAAAGAGAAAGGCTATATACTCTTCTAGGCTTCAAGTAGCTCACAATGGGGGAAATAATCCATTCACATACAGAGAATTAAAATACAATCCAATAATATGAGGAACCATGAGTCAAAAAAAATCTGTCATTCACTGAACATGTTTTCACAACCCTTCATAGTAGCTGTGATGTCACCCAGGTTCAGAAAGAAAGCCATGAAGCTCAGAAAATGTATGCAACTGATCATAGGCAGAATGGATGAAATAAAATGTATTCAAGTGATGAATGGTTATGGAGGACAAGAGTGCCAGAAAAGCCATTGTAGAAGAAGCTGTATTATCTGTATTCTTTTTTAATGTTTAAATCTTTTATTTACTGGTTTTCAAGATAAAGAATTGGTACAGCTAATAAAATATCATGTTGAATTACTATATTGTACGCTTGAAACTAATATAAAACTGTATGTTAACTAACTGGAATTAAAACAAAAACAAAAAATATGTCATATTATCTATACTTCTAACTTTTCTATAAGTTGGTGCTTTAACATCGGCCACTAGATATTCCCAAGTGTCTTAGTCCATGCAGGTTGCTATAACAAAAATACCATCGACTGGGTGGCTTATAAACAACGGAAATTTATTTCTCACAGTTTTGATGGCTGGGAAGTCTAAAATTAAGGCACTATCAGACTTGGTGTCTGGTGAGAGCCTGTTTTCTGATTCACAGGAACCTCAACCCTCACATGATGGAAGGTGTAAGGGAGCTCTCTGGGGTCTCTTTCAAGAGGCAATAATCCCATTCATAAGGGCTCCACCTCATGACCTCATCACCTCCCAAAGGTACCACCTCCAAAATCATCACAGTGGATATTAGGTTTCAACATATGAATTTTGGGGGGACACAAACATTCAGTCTATAGCACTAAGTAAACCCTGACTCATCCAAGAACCTCTGGAGACTTTAGATAACTCCAAACCATATGATCTAAGTTACAGTGAACATGAATTTCATGGTAGCACCACTTTCAAATTTCACTAGCCATCCTGTGCCTGCTTACTCTACCTTGCCCTTTCCTTTACATGAAAACACAACAAAGACATTTGCCCGATAGTTCCCTCCCCACTCCCTTCCTTATGATCAACACTGGTGCTTTCCTGAGTGGCCCTGAGTGGTGTGCTGTGTTCTCCCTGGGGGAACTATAAGTATGATAAATGTTTTAAATGTTTCCGGTCTCTCTCTTTCTTGGTCTGTGTCTTGTCTTGCCATACCTCACCCAAGGTAATATACTTAAAATGGAAGCAGGACTTCCTCCTTTGAAAAATTCCTATAAGCAGGCAGGGATCACCTCACCCCATCCAGCTGTGATGAGGTTCAACTATAGTGGATGGGGTAGTGGTGAAGCTGCAGAGGAGCATTGCAATGCTTCAGTGAGCTTCAGTGGGGTAGAATAGTATATCTGCTAGTCCCTGAAGCCATGTGTGTGAGGAGTAGACTATCATATAGACCCTGATAGCATCCCACTGCAGACTTCCCTATCAGATTTCCCATCCTACTCTCAGTGCAATATCTCATAATTACAGGGCATTACTAATATATAATAAAACTATAATGAGCCCCTTGCTAGAAAATGTGACCAATAAAAAGAACCCTCCATGGAAAACTATTGTAAGCAGCCAATGTCAATGATATATCTTCAACAGCTTACACATAGTAATTGTTCATTTTCCAGGCTGACTGTGTGTATTTGATAGATGACTTAGGTCATTTGGCTGATTTGCCATTTGATAGTTGACCTCCCCTATAGATGCCTATGAGATGGAAGCCAGTCTGGGCTTAGCTGTGGTCCAAATGCACATGTCAGATCAGAAATGAGGATACTTTTCAACAAAGACTAGAAGAGATTCTCTCTCCTTTAGAAGACCACAATACTACAGTACCAGAGGGATTTTATAAGGTCATTGGGACCAATCCCTGTAGAAGAACAGGTGAAGCTTTTGAATGCCCATGGCAGGTGTTTACTTCCCTGCGATTCTGATTCTCAAGGCAGACCTACACAGCTGAAATGAGCTGAATAAACCCAGAAAGTTCTCCAAACACTTCACCTATCCAACAGTCTTTGGGCTAATATAGTGGGAGTCAAGCTTTTAATTCACTTTGGTTGTGTAGACAGACCCTTGGAGGAAAAGATCATCTAATTTTCACCATAGTTCATGGGAAAACCTCTTCACATAGCTCATTCAAACTCCCTTGACCTTGATGCTGTAAAGATTTCTGACCTTCAGTGAGCTGGATCATAGCCTTAAAGTTACTTCTGGCAAACAAATCTGAAAACAAAAGACCTTTGGATGGGACAGTAGCAATGACTGATCAAATCCAGGAAGTTGATCTGTTTTCCACAAAGCCTTGGCTCCCAGGACTGAAAATCATGTGAATTATTGGGAATTAAGAGCAGTCTGGGAACCTCTCATCCTGCTGAGGCAGAGATTTCTCTTAAACTATCATGCAAAACAAATGCACCATAGAATGAGCAGACTGCCATGAGAATATTAACATGGTTGAAAGCATGTGAGCTTCCAATTTTTATAAGACTGCCAAACAATCCTGCTGAAGGCCACATCAATTTACTTGCGTGAAGAGCATCCCTCTCTTCATCATTGCTAGGTATTACTTCTGCCAAGTTGAACATCAAAAAAATGGTGTTCCATTGCCGTTACTTGCTATCCTCTAATCCTGAGATTGATCATTTAAAAGTATTTTCATGAGTCATATATGTTTATTTTCTTGTACATAGCTTTTATATTCATTATCCATTTTCTTTAGGTGTTTTGAGATTTTTTTCTTAATAAGTTGTATGAACTTTCCATGCATTAAGATGACAAAATCTTAATGCATTATAATTATTTTTCTCAGTTTGTCATTTTTTTCCCTGAATTTTTAACAATTTTATTTTTAAGTAGTCATAGTCACTGATTGTTTCTTCAATGATTAACGAAATTTGTGTTCTTAGAAAAATAATAAAGTCACCCACACTTTGATATTGTATTTTCATTTTGGCAAAATCTTTGACTTCTCCGGAATTTGTATTGGAAGGAGTGAGGTAAGAATCAATGGATATGATCCTATCTTCTGCCCCAGTCTTCAACCAGTCTTCTTTATTTTATTTTATTTTATTTTATTTTATTATTTTTTTAATTTTAATTTTATTTTATTATGTTATGTTAGTCACCATACAGTACTTCATTAGTTCCCAAAGTAGTGCTCCATTATTCACTGTTTGCACACAACACCTCCTTGCAATAGTGCCCTCCTTAATACCCATCACTGGGCTAGCGCATCCCCCCACTTCCTCCCCTCTGAAACCCTCAATTTGTTTCGCAGAATCCATAGTCTCACATGGTTCATCTCCCCCTCTGTTTCCTCCCCCTTCATTTTTCTCTTCCTTCTCCTAATGTTCTCCCTGCTATTCCTTATGTTCCATATATAAGTGGAAACCATATGATTATTGTCTTTCTCTGCTTGACTTATTTCACTTATCATAATCTCCTCCAGTTCTATCCATGTTGATGCAAACAGTGGATATTCATCTTTTCTGATGGCTGAGTAATATTCCATTGTATATATGGACCGCGTCTTTATCCATTCATCTGTTGAAGGGCATTTTGGCTCCTTCCACAATTTGGCTATTGTGGACATTGCTGCTGTGAACATTAGAGTGCATGTGGCCCTTCTTCCCACTACATCTGTATCTTTGGGGTAAATACCCAGTAGTGCAATTGCTGGGCTATAGGGTAGCTCTTTTTTTTTTTTAACTTTTTGAGGAACCTCCGTACTGTTTTCCAAAGTGGCTGTGCCAACTTGCATTGCCACCAACAGTGTAAGGGGGTTCCTCTTTCTCCACATCCTCTCCAACATTTACTGTTCCCTGCCTTGTTAATTTTTGCCATTCTAACTGGTGTAAGGTGGTATCTCAGTGTGGTTTTGATTTGAATTTCCCTGATGGCAAAGGCAAGGGAAACAAAAGCAAAAATAAACTTTTGAGACTTCATCAAGATAAAAAGCTTCTGCACAGCAAAGGAAACAGTCAACAAAACAAAGAGGCAATGCAAAGAATGGGAGAAGATATTTGCAAATAACACTACATAAAGGGCTGGTATCCAAGACCTATAAAGAACTTCTCAAACTCAACACCCCAAAAAATAAATAATCCAGTCAAAAAATGGGCAGAAGTCATGAACAGATACTTCTCCAAAGAAGACATATGGATGGCTAACAGAGACATGAAAAAATGTTCAATACCAGTCTTCTTTCTCGGCCTATTCTTATGTGCTGTATATTAAGAAGTTTTCAGACACTGGGCAATTTATTATAATGCTTGTTCAAACTGTATGATTCTTTTTCTTTTCTGCCAGCAATGCAAAATTCCTATTCTATAAGTTGTGATTTCTGCATTTGCATCTATAAATGGGCTTGGCTTTTAAGTCTTCTTTCCTGTGCTGTCATATTTCCTTTTTGCCTTTTGCTCCAGAGATTATTTTTTTTTATTGAACATACTTAAAATCTTGTTTCTTGCTTATCAACTTGAGACATTTTCTGCTGACTCTACATTGTGAAAGAAACCAAGGCATCACACTAGTTTCCACGGCCATGTACTTCCTCCTGGGTTTTGTCACTTGCACGTTTGTTTAGACCTTACAATTTTAAACAAGTTATCTAAATTTACTTAAACTAATTTAGTGGTTCTAATATCTTTTGCTGTATGACAAATCACCCTAAAAAATGCCATTGACATTTTGCTATTTCTGATAGTTTCTGCATGTCAAGAACTGAGACAAAGAACAGTGGGGATAGCTCTTCTCTGCTCCATAATATTTGGGGCCTCAATTGGAGGACTCAAAGACTGGGGTCTGGAATCATACAAAGGCTCCTTCGTCCCCATATCTTGTAGTTGATGTGAATATCACCTGAGGGTGCAACAGAGGCTGTTAGCTGAAATACTATCATATGGCCTCTCACTGTAGTCTGGGCTTCCTTATATCATGATGGCTGTTTTCCAAGGGTGAGAACATGACAGAAAGAAAAGGACAGATATAAAGAGATAGAGATAGAAAGATAGATGGATGGATGATAGATAGAGATAGATAGATGATAGATAGATAGATAGATAGATAGATAGATAGATAGAATGATAGATAGATAGATAGATAGATAGATGATAGATAGATAGATGATAGATAAAGAGTAGGGGTGAGGGTATCAGGCTGAGGAAGTATTCTTTATGGCCTAACCTGGGAAGTCACATTCCATCATTTTTGCCACTTTATTAATCAGCAGTGAGTCACTAAGTCCAGTCCACATTCAAGAGGGGACCCAGATTCCACCTTAATGTGAAGAGTGTCAAAAAAGATATAGACACTTAAACTTTTTTAGAAGTCTTTACTTATGGAACACCTGGGTGGCTCAGTTGGTTAAGCATCTGACTTCAGCTTAGGTCCTGATCCTCGGCTCCTGGGATCAAGTCCAGCATCATCATCAGGCTCCTTGCTCAGTGGGGAGCCTGCTTCTCCCTCCGCCTGCTTTGCCTCCTGCTCCGCCTGCTTGTGTTCTCTCTATCTTTTTTTTAACAATAATATTTTTTATATTATGTTAGTCACCATACAGTACCTCCCTAGTTTTTGATGTAAAGTTCCATGATTCATTACTTGTGTATAATGCACAGTGCACCATGCAATATGTGCCCTCCTTACTACCCATCACCAGCCTATCCCATTCCCCCCACACCCCTCCCCTCCGAAGTCCTCAGTTTGTTTCTCACAGTCCATAGTCTCTCATGATTCATTCCCCCTTCTGATTACCCCTCCTTTCTTTATCCCTTTCTTCTCCTACCGATCTTCCTACTTCTTGTGTTACACAAATGAGTGAAACCAAATGATAATTGTCTTTCTCTGCTTGACTTATTTCACTTAGTATTATCTCCTCAAGTGCCGTCCATGTTGTAGCAAATGTTGAGAAATCATTCTTTTTGATGGCTGAGCAATATTCCATTGCATATATGGACAACATCTTCTTAATCTAGTCATCGTTGAAGGGCATCTCGGCTTCTTCCACAATTTAGCTATTGTGGACAATGCTGCTATGAACACTGGGGTGCATATGGCCCTTCTCTTCACTACGTCTGTATCTTTGGGGTAAATACCCAGTAGTGCAATGGCTGGGTCATAGGGTAGCTCAATTTTTAAATTTTAAGGGACCTCCACACTGTTTTCCACAGTGGCTGTACCAACTTGTATTCCCACCAACAATATAGGAGGGATCCCCTTTCTTCACATCCTCTCCTACGATTGTTGTTTCTGGCCTTGTCTATGTTTGCCATTCTAACTGGCGTAAGGTGGTATCTCAGTGTGGTTTTGATTTGAATTTCCCTGATGGCTAATGATTTTGAACATTTTTTCATGTGTCTGTTAGCCATTTGTATGTCTTCATTGGAAAAGTGTCTGTTCATATCTTCTGCCCATTTTATGATTTGTTTATTTGTTTCTCGTGTATTGAGTTTGAGAAGTTCTTTGTAGATCTTGGATACCAGTCCTTTATCTGTGGTGTCCTTTGCAAATATATTCTCCCATTCCGTGGGCTGCCACTTAGGCTTTTTGACTGTTTCCTTGGCTGTGCAGAAGCTTTTTATCTTGATGAGGTCCCACGAGTTCATTTTTTCTTTTGTTTCTCTTGCCTTTGGAGATGTGTCATGAAAAAAGTTTCTGTGGCCGATGTCATAGAGGTTGTTGCCTATGTTCTCCTCTAGGATTTTGATGGATTCCTGTCTCACATTGAGGTCTTTCATCCATTTGGAGTTTATTTTTGTGTATGGTGTGAGAGAGTGATCAAGTTTCATTCTTTTGCATGTAGCTGTCCAATTTTCCCAGCACCATTGATTGAAGAGACTGTCTTTTTTCCACTGGATGTTTTTTCCTGCTTTGTCAAAGATTAGTTGCCCAAAGAACCAAGGGTCCATTTCTGGGTTCACAATTCTGTTCCATTGGTCTATGTGTCTGTTTTTGTGCCAGTACCATGCTGTCTTGGTGATCACAGCTTTGTAGTACAGCTTGAAATCCAGCAATGTGATGCCTCCAGCTTTGTTTTTCCTTTTCAAGAATTCCTTGGTGATTCGAGGCCTTTTCTGGTTCCACAAAAATTTAAGGGCTCTTTGTTCCAGTTCTTTGAAATATGTCATTGGTATTTTGATCAAGATAGCATTGAAAGTGTAGATTGCTCTGGATAGCATGGAGATTTTAACTATGTTAATTCTTCCAATCCATGGGCATGGCATATTTTTCCATCTTTTCGTGTCTTCTACAATGTCTTTCAAGAGTGATTTGTAGTTTCTAGAATGTAGATCCTTTACATCTCTGGTTAAGTTAATTCCGAGACAACGTATGATTTTTGGTGCTATTGTAAATGGAATGAATTCCCTAATTTCTTTTTCTTCAGTCCCATTGTTCATGTATAGAAATGCAACTGATTTCTGAGCATTGATTTTGCATCCCGCCACATTACTGAATTGCTCTATAACTTCTAATAGTTTGGGAGTGGATTCCTTTGGGTTNGAAGTTTGGGGGTGGATTCTTTTGGGTTTTCCATATAGAGTATCCTGTCATCTGTGAAGAGAGACATTTTGACTTCTTCTTTGCTGATTTGGATATGTTTTATCCCTTTTTGTTGTCTGATTGCTGTTGCAAGGACTTCTAGTACTATGTTGAATAATANAGAGTGGGCATCCTTGTCGTGTTCCCTGATCTTAAGGGAAAGGCTTTCAGGTTTTCCCCATTGAGAATGATATTTGCTGTAGGCTTTTCATAGATGGTTTTTATGAGATTGAGGAATGTACCCTCTATTCCTACACTCTGAAGGGTTTTAATCAGGAAAGGATGCTGTATTTTGTCAAATGCTTTTTCTGCATCAATTGAGAGGATCATATNTTTCTTGACTCTTTTCTTGCTGATATAATCTATCACACTGATAGATTTGTGAATGTTGAACCACTCATCCATCCCAGGGATGAATCCCACTTGGTCATGATGGATAATCCTTTTAATGTACTGTTGGATCCTATTACCTAGGACCTTGTTGAGAATTTTGGTGTCCATATTCATCAGGGATATCGGTCTGTAATTCTCCTTTTCGATGGGGTCTTTGCCTGGTTTGGGGATCAAGGTAATATTAGCCTCATAGAATGAGTTTGGTAGCTTTCCTTCTGTTTCTATTTTTTGAAATAGCTTTAGNAATCCTTTTAATGTACTGTTGGATCCTATTACCTAGGACCTTGTTGAGAATTTTGGTGTCCATATTCATCAGGGATATCGGTCTGTAATTCTCCTTTTCGATGGGGTCTTTGCCTGGTTTGGGGATCAAGGTAATATTGACCTCATAGAATGAGTTTGGTAGTTTTCCTTCTGCTTCTGTTTTTTGAAATAGCTTCAGGAGAATAAGTATTTTTTCTTCTTTGAATGTTTGGTAGAATTCCCCGGGGAATCCATCAGGTCCTGGAGTTTTGTTTTTTGGAAGGTTTTTAATCACTGCTTCAATCTCTTCATAATTAATTGGTCTGTTTAAAAAATCAATGCTTGTTTCCTTTGCTAGATTAGGGAAGTTTTCAGCTTCAGTTTGTTCAAATATCTCTTCTGGACCTCTGTTTTTCTCTACCCCCTCAGGGATGCCGATGATTCTGACATTGGAACGTTTCACTGAGTCAGTAATCTTCTGTAATCTACATTCTTCAGATTGGATTTTTTTTTGAGCCAAGTTTCTGTTTTAGCTTTCTCTTCTACCATCCCATCCTCCAATTCGCTAATTCGTTCTTCTGCCTTATTTACCCTGGCCGTCAGAGCATCTAGTTTTGACTGCATTTGATTCATAGAATTTTTTATTTCTGCCAGATTAGCTCTCATTTCTGCCCTTAAAGATTCTATATTCTCATTAATATTTTCATTAATATTTTTTTCAAGTCTACACATCATCTTGACCATTGTTACTCTGAACTCCATTTCTGATAATTTGATTAAATCCATATCCATCTGTTCTGTGGCAGAGGCTACAGACTCATTGTCTTTTCTTTGCTGGGGGTATTTCTCCTTCTTGTCATTCTGATGAGGAGATGTTGCGGGGTTGCCCAGAGCCCAGATTATTGACCAGGACCCAAGCAGTGTGCTCTTGTTTTATAGGGACCTTAGGGATGTGGGCTTCTTGATTTTTCAGCCTGCCTTCTGGGGGAGGGGCCTGCCACGCTGATACACAGGCAACCCTGTTTGGGTAGAGTCTCTGAGTCCCCTGCCAGGGGGGATGGGGATGGGCACAATGTGAGCCAGTATTTCCAGGCTTTTGTTCCCTGGCGGCTTTCCCTGTTGGTTTGCTGTGCCTCTTCTGAGAGTCAGAGCAGAAGTGGCTGAATCTCAGCCTCTGTCTCAGAACAGAGAGATCGCAGTCCACTCTCCACTGAGCTCTTCTGGCCTCTTTAACTATATTTCTGTTGGTGCTGCTAAAAACCCTACAGCATCCTGGGTTGTGCACCACACATCCGGCATCCCAGCTCTCACTTCCTAGGCTGGCACGTCTCTGTCCTTTGTGTTTTTAACACTGCCAGCCGCCAGCCATCCCCACGCGCAGTCCCGAGCTCCGTTTCACTGTGGTTCGTGCGCACTCTGGAGCTCCGGTTTTCAGACTGGTCGCATGCGTTCCCAGGCTCATGGTCTCAGTCCGCTCTCTTCCGGGTGCCCGTCAACAAGTCCACCTGCTCCCCAGTGCAGGTGACTACTGCTTCTGTGTGCCGAAACACGGAGGCTCCCTCCCCCTTCCGTTTATCTTCCAATATCTGTGCACTATTCACGGCTCCCCGATTCATACCTGAATACTCAGTGCTGGAGATGTTCATTTTTATAGATCCAGATGTATCTTCCTACATCTCAGGCTGATTCCACGGGTGTTCAGGATGGTCTGGTACCTACCAGCTCGATTCAAGGGACCAGCTGAAAAGGGGGATCCCTACTCCTCCATCATCTTAACTCCTCCCTATCTAAATAAAGAAATATAAATCTTAAAAAAATAAAGATATTTATTTATTTATTTATTTATTTATTTATTTGAGAGATGGAGGGGGTGGGTGGGAGGAGAAGGAGAGGAACAAACAGACTCTGCACTGAACAAGCAGCCCAATCCCACGACCCTGAGATCATGACCTGAGCTGAAATCAGGAGTCAGACACTTAACCAGCTGAAACACCCAGACAGCCCTGAGAGAGAGAATATTAAGCAGGCTCTAAGCCCAGCATGAAGCCCCATGCAGGGCTCCATCTCACAACCCTGAGATCATGACCTGAGCCAAACAAGAGTTGGATGCTCACCTAGCTGAACCATCCAGGCAGTCCTAAACATNATCACGCCCTGAGCTGAAGGCAGACGCTTAACCGCTGTGCCACCCAGGTGCCCCTAAACATTCTTTTAAAACCACCACAATTGTTCTTAGGATGATGGCCTTGGGGCAATGATCAAGATCTGTGCTGTGTCCTATGAGTTTTGCATGCATTGTGTCTACTTACCTTGCCAGCCTCATCCTTGATCATGCTCTCCTGCTCTCCCTCCAGCAGATCCCACTGGCCTTTCATTTCCTAGTACTGCCCTGCACTGTGCGTAGCATACTTCTCTGCAGGGAACCCTGATTTCTCCACTTAACTGAGTAATTCTTGGTGATCTTTCATTTATCAGTTCAGCTGTCACTTCCTTAGGGAAGTGACCTTCCTAACAGGGCTGATTTCCCTCTGCTATCCACTCTTTTGGTACTGTGTGTATATCCTTCATAGTACTAAACTCAAGTGACATTTTCATTGCCCTATGTGGCTGTGTATCTCCCTTGCTAGGCAGTAAGCTCCTTGGGCAGAGACTGCCCACTGCTATTCACCAGCATTGTCAGCACTTAGCATACACCCAAAACTTAGTAGACACTTCTTACATATTTGCTAAATTAATCTGTCTCTTGATTTTTCAAATGTACTCAATGTCTATTTTCTCCACAAAGAAAAATATGGAAATTAAAACACTTGTACATCCTCCCACTCTTCATTTTTTCACTTCTTATTATTTGTTGGAAAATATATTCTATATTCATATTTCCTGGGTGTTGCCCTACTTTCCTTTATTAATGAGTTTTACTTAAAATGGGTGTGAGTTCATCACTGGTACTTCTGTTGTGATGCTTCCTTTCATCTCTCAACTGCTTGTTGTCTTCATTTTGTCCTTGAGAA
Organism: Ailuropoda melanoleuca; assembly: GCF_002007445.2. Lineage (NCBI taxonomy): Eukaryota > Metazoa > Chordata > Mammalia > Carnivora > Ursidae > Ailuropoda > Ailuropoda melanoleuca. Next base: position 91,661,038 of record NC_048230.1, read on the forward strand.
GTTCATCCTGGGTCTGGCTACCTGTTTTGGCAACTTTCTCATCTACTAATTGCAGTCTTGAGCAATCTAATGAATGTCTTAATTTCTTAGCTTCCTCATCTGTAAAATGGAGCTCTAGGTGGTGTCAGGTGGGGTCACAGCAGGACAGAGATGGCACAGTTAAATTGGCAACTCCAGGAGAGTTTTATAAGGAACTACTTACATAGTATGACTGCTAATAAAGGGGCTCATTTCCCTGCCCCCAGACCCAAGTGAATGATGGGAAGGAACAGTTACTAAACCCAGACACATATATTGCTGTGTGGGCAGGGCCTTCTCATAGGAGCTGTAACTTTAGGTCAAGGGATCAACCAGAAGGGAGGAAGCCTCTGCAGATAACTCACCACCCTCCTTACATCATTCAGTGTAGTACTCTCCATAGGGCAATCCCAACTGCCCCCAGAGGAGGGTTCTGGGAACCAATTTAACATCATGTTGGTAGTAACTGGCCAAGGAAAGTCTATACCACAGGCATCAGCAAATATGACATGCTAGGGCCTTTTTATTGGAGATCCTCTTGTTAAACATTTGCCAGCCCACTACTTCCTTTGGAACAGAAATCAGGGTGGAGATGGGTGGAGGGTGGATCTGGCAGGGTAAAAATAAAAAAGACACTTGGCACCAGGCCCCTGAGAAGTCAGAAAACATATATCGAGTATCCAGCACAGCACCCCACACTCTGTAAGTACACTGTTGCTGGCACCTTTTGGAGCTGAGCACTGAAGTGGTGGAGTTGCAGGGCAGCCTGATTTTTTTTTTTATATAATTCTGTAACTCTGCCTAGATGCTGACAGTCCCTTTGCTCCTCTTCTTGCCAGTCTGGGATTCAGCTTTGGTGATTTTCCATGTCAGATTTTCAGGAACACATTGTGCCCTTTGCTCTGCCAGTTCATTTTTCTTCTAATGTGTGTTTGGGGACTTGCTTTATTCTCTTTATTGGCTCCTCTGCTCATGTTCCATTTCTCTGTATTCCATGGCTATTATCATGATTTCTTGGTGGGTTTTCTGAGTACCCACCATGCTTATCACCAACAATTCTTTTAGGTTAGCAATAGGGTGTTCAACCATTTCTGATCTATTCAGGGTGGCTTAAATATCTTTGTTAGTTTTTTTTTTAATGGCCTTAAATTTGTTTCCTTGACTCTGATGTATTCTTGGCATCTCATTCTGTTGTTTACTCAGGTAAACTTTGCACACTTGTGTTATTGAATGCACATCCTTATTGAGATTCTCCCTGGCACAAAATATTTCCAGATTTTTTTCCCAAAACATATTCTTTTCATGACTTTTGCATGTCATTTTCTCATCCTCTTTAACCAAGTATGTTGTTTCATTCCATACTATTTTTTAAAATTTAAATATTTAATTTATTTATTTGAGAGAGAGAATGAGAGAGAGCATGAGAGGGGAGAGGGTCAGAGGGAGAAGCAGACTCCCTACTAAGCAGGGAGCCCAATGTGGGACTCAATCCTCCAGGATCATGACCTGAGCTGAAGGCATTTACTTAACCAACTGAGCCACACAGGCACCCTCATTCCATACTATTTTAGGGTCATCTTGTGCACATTTACATCAGCACCTGTCAGGACCTCCACTTTATTTCATTTATCAGTCATACATCCCACTGGTTCCTCCACATTCACCTGACAGTAGTTGGCGTTCCCTGGTAGAGCCAAATTTGGTGCTCGATATTGTGTGTTCCATCTTCTCTTTACTTTGAGGGCAAAGTAGAAGTGCAGAGGCCATCTGAAATAGTACTGCCCTCACACCTGGGCAAGAAGGGTCTGGCAGCATGTGTAGGCAGCCACACTTTTCCTAATCACTCAAAGCAGTTAAGAGATTGAAGAACGGATGGTGCCCCTGTCACTTGGGTTCTGGCACTCAGCCCTGGAGCAGGAGAACTTACAATTTTGCTCCTCAATCTCCTGATTCATACCAGTCAGCCCCTGGGAAATGTTTCTCCTTGTCTCTTGACCTCATCTCGTGTCTGCAAAACAAATGCAACTGTGTTCAGATGCCAGGAGGGTTTGTTAACTGTGCTCTGGCTGGTGTTGGATATGAACCTCCTTTGGATGCAAAGAGGATCTGATCAATAAGAGGGAGAGCTTAAGCAGAAGAAGGGTTAATGTGTGGAGTTGCCACGTCCTTCTTCCCAGACAGCGAGACGCCACTGGGGCCTGGCACAGAGTGGGACTCCTTCGATAATGACAGAATCATCCTTCTGTTTCTCCTTGTGTTCCAGCATGTGGTTCTAGAGTCACTCACAGGTGTGCACAGCTCTTGCAATGTTTGTCTGCGGCAGCTAAGAAAAATGTGCAATATGAGAGAATTATTATTACCTGTGATTTGTATACGGATGGGTCCGTGTGATCTCAGAAAATAGTTACATTCATACCTAAATGGTCAATGGATGATGGACTTGTGAATAGTTGCACGTTTATGAAATTATTTATTTATTAGTAAATACAATACAAATATATATTTACTTAAATGTTTTATTGGAGATTTAGTATTTACAATTATTATTTGTATTTTTCTCTTGTAATTTTAATTTAAAAACTTTTTAATGTTACTTCAATTTATACTTTTGGTAAAAATACATTCAAGTTTTGGTCAGTGAAATTTTAATTCAGTTGAATATCATTTTTAATCCTTTAAGTCAGGGTTTTTCAACTTTGGCAAAGAGATCTTTTGGATCAGATGATTTTTTTAATAATTTTTTTTATTATGTTATGTTAGTCACCATATAGTACATCCCTAGTTTTCGATGTAAAGTTCCATGTTTCATTACTTGCGTATAACACCCAGTGCACCATGCAATACATGCCCTCCTTAATACCCATCACCAGCCTATCCCATTCCCCCCCTCCCCTCTGAAGGGGAGTTTGTTTCCCAGAGTCCATAGTCTCTCGTGGTTCATTCCCCCTTCTGTTTACCCCCCCTTCCCTTTCTTCTCCTACCGATCTTCCTACTTCTTATGTTCCATAAATGAGTGAAACCATATGGCTCAGATGATTCTTTATTGCTGGGGGCTCTCATGTGTGTTATAGGATAGTTACCAGAATCCTTGGCCTTTATCCACCATATGTCAATAACAATTCCTTCCTATAATGATTTATGAGTTACATAAGTCTGAATTTTATTACTCACCTAAACATCACTGACAGAACATTCAGATGCTTGCAATCATTCAGGCATCTGAGATTTTGCCAACTTTCAGTCGTACAAAAGTCAAGGGTATACTGATAGCTTTGATTTTCCCTTTATGAAGGTATATTAATCAAGGAAAGTGATGGAACATATTAACAATTTACTGGTTAGTTACCTTTGCCTATATCTTATGAATAGGTGGGCATATGGTGTGTGGTCTGCTGTTTGCCTCAGGCCCTCAAAGTGTTGGAGGTAGAGATGGCCCAGGGAGCAGCTTTGGTTGGGAGCCATGGATCCTGCTTTCTTTCTTTGTGTTTTATTAGAAGTCTTGAAACAGAGTTCTCTCAATTTATTAGAATGAATATTCTAATTTCATGGGAGGTTCCCTGTGCTTCAGATTGTTCTCCAGTCATGGGTGGAACCCTGCACATCCACCAGGGGTCCATGCACTTGCTGTTTACTTAGACCACCCTGCTGACCTCTTTGAGCAATCACCAATAAGTATTGAATTCCAATACTTATTGTTACATCCTGGGTGCCTCTGCTGTTTCAGGCGACGTTGATGGATGGAGTTTCTGGGGTACTGTTTGTGACCGTAGATTCTTATCTACAGCTATTTATGGTTTCCTCTTCCCTCTTCCTCCCAATCTGGAAGAAGCAAGAATGTGTGCTTCAGCAGAATTTCAACACTCTTTTTGGGTGGGGACTTCTGTTTTAGGGATAGTTTCCAAGCATAATCTCCTTTTTCCTTGTTGAGATTATTTTTGTCAATAATCTGCACCCTACCAAGCAGACTTCTTTGAAGAGTAATGTCAGAGGCTGTGCCAACAGCAGTAGACGCACCTGTTAAGTATGCAGACTCTTGCAATCTTTGGCTCTTTCCCTGACTTTTATTTTGTTAATAATATGGCTTGAAGCAAAGGTCCCCCCTTTAAAAAAAAATTGAGGGCTTGGGCTCCGGCCTGCTGGTATTTTGTCATAGTTTTTACCCATTTAATAATGAAGACGACATTAAGTTTTAGAGGAAGAGAGATTTTGATATCTGGTCTTACCCTCCTACTTTACTCAGAAGTTCCAGATTTTAATTGATAAAATGTTGGAAGTATCACTCTATATTGGTCTTCAGTCAGTAATTTTAAAAAAGATTATTCCTGGGGCACCTGGGTGGCTCAGTCAGTTAAACATCTGACTGTTGATTTTGGCTCTAGTCATGACCTCAAGGTGGTGAAATTGAGCCCTACGTCGGGGTATCCCAGCTCAGCTCAGAGTCTGCTTGAGATTCTCTCTCCCCTTCTCCCTCTGCCCCCGCCCCCGCTCTCATGCATTCTAAATAAATAAATGAATGAATGAATAAATAAATAAATAAAATATTTTAAGAAAAATCTATTATTCCAAAATATTAAATCTAGTTTCCCCTATCAATTTTTCCTAAGTCTATGGTTTGATGGTAAGTGATCAGTTAGAGACTTGTAATACATTGTTACGGACTACTGCGCTAACCAATGAAAAATCAACTTATCAGACAACATTTACTGACAGAGGAAAACACTCATGATATATTGACAGAGAAAAAAGTAAGCTACAAAACAGTGTAATAATATAATGACATTTTGTAATGTTATACATTTACATACGTACAAAAAGGTATACATTGAAATATTAAAGCAAGTCACCTCTGAGCAATGAAATTTTGAGGGATTTTTGTTATTTTGTAAAAAATTTGAGCTGTTCTATTTCTCAAGTTTAATGTGTTGAATATGAGTCAGTCTTATAGAAAAAAAAATTTGTAAAACAAAGACAAGCCAAATAACACAGCTTGAGAAGAGTTTTAAAGCTCTACATGAACAACCTCTGCTGACGGAAGGCACTGGAACCAGCTCCATGCTTGTGATCTGACAGCCACGTGGCAAGGTCAAGCTCACACTCAGAACCCCCCCAGTCCTATCCTTTCACACTATGCATACTGCCCAGGGATAAGGGGACCATCTTCTCCTAGTATGTGCAGTGGCGCCGATGCACTTCACATTTTCATTGACCTAGAGCCAGTGGAAACACAGCAGCACTATTTCCAGGTGGACTTCTTGCTTCCCAGGCAGCAGAATTCAGACAATCCATGGATTTTCAGTGCTACTTGAATTACTCAGATTGATATTTATTTGTTTAGGGTTTATACCTCCGGTCTCCACATGTCCTTCCCAGTAGGGAATTACCCAGATAATTGTGCAGCTGTGCAGACTTCCCCCCAAAGGTCATAAGCTTTGGTACCACTGTTGGGAAACATGTGTTTCTCGTCCTCAGGAAGGATTGTTCTTGGCTTTGAATTCCAATACTTAGCACTTGTAAAATTGAGATAAAGCACATTGGCAGCTTTGAGACTTCTTCGAGCCAACAGCTGAGACTGGACTTTGGCAAGGCTATACCATTATATCCATTCTGAAATTACATTTGGTATTTTCTCTAAAAGGCTTCACACCACTCACCTGGGGTTTCTAAACTATTTCGGACCAACAGTCTGTTTTTCAGCCCTGCGGTGATGTTTATTTCTCACCCACCACATTCACAGTTGAGTCAGGAGGTCCTGGGGCTGGAAAGTGGGCTTGCTTAAAGCTTCCAAGAAGGCCTGGGGTATAGGTCCCACTTTGGAACCTGGCCTAAGGCTCTGGGGCCACACAGTTCTGCTCCCATGATGGGATGACCGCCACAATCGCAAATGTGTACTCCCAATTGAAGGCTGTGTACCCCAAAACGTCCAAATCACTCTTCAATCCTGCATTTGGAGTCATTGCTTAAGAATGTGGTGGGCTTTTTAAAAATATTGGGGTGAAGTATAACCTACATACAATAAAACATGGTTCCTCAATATTGATTGGATGAGTTTTATCATCTGTATATGCCTGTGTATAATAACGACATAGTACAAGATATAGAATATTCACATCACCCCAGATGGTTCCTTAGCTTCTTTCCAATCAAGGACCCTCTGCTCTAACCCAAGGCAATCAGTCTGAATTCTACAACAAATGAATTGATTTTGCCAATTCTACAACTTCATATAAATTGAATTATGCAATACATGTTAGACTTCTTTCACTTAGCATGCCCATAATATTTACCCATGCTGTTGTGTGTATCAGCAATTCACTCCTTTTTACTATTGAATAGAAATCCATTAATATATCCTATTGATGGACATTTGGGTGGCTTGTCCTTAGGGACTATTGTGAAGAGGCTACTATGAACATTCTTGTACAAGACTTCTTGTGGACATATGCTTTCATTTTACTTGGGTAAATGCCTAACAGTGGAATTACTGGGTTGATGTATACTTAACTTTACAAGAAGCAGAATGGAGTGATTTTAAACACTGAAATTTCTGGTAGATGCATGGCCTATACAAGGTGAAAGGAAACTTTGATACCTTGGTCATTTAGCCCAAAGTCATCATTCAAGCTAAAAACAAATAAGGTATAGAGGGTTACGAGATTCTCTCTCAAGGCTGTAGGTCCCATAAATAGCAAAGCAGAGATCTAATCCCACTCTTCTGACTTTGTTTTCTTCCTTAGTGAAGAATATCAGAAAATCCTATTTGTTGCCACTTATGAGGTAGGAATTATTTCTAAATGGATGTGCTCATTTTCTTGTCTTGACTCAGAGTGAAGAAAGTTTAATGATGATTTTATTGAATCCATGCAGGACCACATTACACATGGATTCTCATGGTATTGTATCTTAGCCATAAAAAATGATGGATATAGGGTGAATCTACACTGTTTTAAGGACATGTCCTGGAATTAAATGTCCCCTAATACATAGTATTGACTGGTATTGCTGAGAAAATAAATGTTGATAACTTTTGACTTAGTAATAATAATTCCACTTCTAAAAACTTCTCACAAGGACATAAATACAAAAGTGTGGGAGATTTATGTAGGAAGATGTCTGCATTGTTTATAACAGCAGAAGAAATATCAAATTCAATTATTATAAATCCCTATGATGGATTATCATGCTGTTACAAAAAATGTTACAAAATGTTATGTTATAAATAGTGGCAAAATTGTATAAACATACTTATACCTATAGTATGCTTAGAAACAGTCTGAGGGAATTAGCAAAAAAATAATAATAAGCAAAATAGTTGACTAAAATGTCTTTGATGAGACAGAGGGTGGCCTTTCTGTTTTTTCCTCATTTTTCTGTACTTTCCAATATTTTAACACTAGTTTACCAGACACCATTCTACGGTAGGCAACCTCTCATGTGCTAGGGATGCAGCAGGGACTAAAGCAGAGACTGGACTCCATGAAGTTTGCATTCTAGTTGTGGGGTTGGGGACACAGACAATAAGACATCAAATGAGTGACATATATTGTATAATTAGATGGGGACAAGCATTATGCAGAAAAATTAAACAAAGCAGAGTGATTGGGGGGCTGATGGAGGTGGAGGTAAAAGTCACTATTTTAAATAAAGTTGTGAGAAAAAGTCATTAAGAAGGCAACATTCCCACCAGGTCCTGAGGAGGGTAGGGCATGACCTCTACAGACATCTAAGGGAGGAGTGTCCTTGACGCAAGACCCTCAGGGGGAAGCTTGTCTGGTGAGGCTGGAGCACAGTGAGTGGGATATAGAAGAGAAGAAGACAAGCTCAGAGGACAACACCTTGGTCTCACAGGATGACTTCAGCATTGGTCCTGAGTAAAATAAATATCTCAGGGAAATGGTAGCAGAGGAGCCATAAGCAGCAGTCTACATGCCTGAGGCCCTCTGGCTTCTGTGTGGACGATGCACAAGGTGAGGGGTGACTGGGAGGCCAGGCGGGTACCAAGGGTCTGATTCTGGTATATTTTGAAGATTGAGTCAACAGATTTTGCTGCTGGATTGCATATGGGGTGTTATGAAAAGAAGAGCCAAAGATGACTCTGAGACTTTTTAGGTGAACCTTGGAAGAATGAGATGATGACAATAAAAAAAAGAGAAAAAAAAAGGAGAGAGAGAGAGAAGACAGGGATGGGGGAGACAAGCAGTTCTGATTTGTGGATGTTAAGTTTAGGTGCTCAGTAGGCATCCAAGTGGGGATCTGAGTAGTCAATTACACAAGTCTTGAGCTCACTGGAGGTGTCCCCTGGTGATACAAATGTGGGAGTTGCTAGGGTAGATGTTTTCAAAGTCATGAGGCTGGATGAGATCACCTGGAGAGTGAGCATGGTTAGAAGAGAGAAGCTGGTTGTGAGGAGAAAAACAAAAAAACAACCAGCCAAAGTTAGAAGGGGGACCAAGAGGCTGGAATGCAAGTGTGGGAAGTGCTTAAGGAGTAGGATGTAACTGACTGTGTCTGGTGATGCCAATAGGTCAAAAAGGTGAAGACAGGGCGCTGACCATGGATTTAGTAATGTGGACATCATCAGCTGTTTTGTCTCCAGTACCTAATGTAATGCCTGGCACTCTAGAGGTATGGGATATTTGATTGCATGGCAGGAACTGACTCACAGACTTCTGATTTGAGCATGCTTAAGAGAAAATGAGAGGAGAAAATGAGATTTATTTGAAAGAGGATCAAGGAAATGAAGTGGTACCTGGAGGGGAATATAGGATTAAGAGAAGGATTTCTCAGATGGGAGAAATGACAAGTGCTTACATGAAGGTGGCAATGACCCAGCAAAGGAAAAATTAAAAATATTCTACCAATAGCCCTAACAAATGCTAATCCAAGAGATTGCCAAGCCAAAGACACCTTGATCAGCACAAGACAAAAAGGCAAGCTCAACAAGACAAGTCATGACAATGTGAGCCTGTCAGCAGTACTAAATGTGAAGTGTGGTCTCCTGAATTCTGACCTTGGCCCTGTTCCTGGCTTACTGTGAGCCCTGGATAGGACATTCAGCTTCTCTGTGTCTCCGTTTCTTTACACAGCGAAGGGCTGAGATCAGACCCTTCCAACTCTCACACCCCATGATAACTCACTGAAGGGCCCCCAGTAGGCTGTCAGGTCCCCACCGTCACTGTGCAACCCAGAACCTACATAACGCACGTTCATACCCATATGCTAACTGTGTAATTAAAGTGCTGATCTTCAACAGGGAAAGAGTTCAGAGTCTCTGTACCCAGTTGGGACACAGATCCTTGGAAGCAGGGAAGTCTTACACATCTCAGGTAGATTTTATAAAGATCCAGGATCAATGTCATATGATATGCAACTGTCAATTTTTGAGTTCCAAAGAGTTCAGGATCGGGTGAGGTCAGGTAAATGTCCAACTAATGAACAAAGGAAAGGCTGAGATTTTAAAGGGCTCTTGTCTTGGTGTTATCAAAACTTTCCCCAAGAAGCATTAGTGGTTGACGTGTATTCTAGTATGAACAAAGAAAGAAGGAATTGAAGGGGAAGGGGAGGGGAAGCTAAGAGTCTCATCTTCCATGTTGAATGGAGCTCCATGAAAAAGGATTACTTTTATTATAATTTTTCTATTGTTACTTAGCACCTCATATGTTTTGAACTAACTTTTAATTTATTGCTTTATTTACCACTGCATGATCTTGAACAAGTCACCTAACTTCTTTGAGAATTACTTCTCTCATTTACAAAATGGGCATCATATGAATGTTTCATAGGATTTCAGAAAAGATTAAAATCTGGTGATTCGTATAAAAGCAATTTGGGAACTTCAAGAGCTATAAAACTGCTAGCTCCACCTTTCAACAAATACTGATGGTTTTAGGTGCTGTTTTTCATTAATGCAAACTGGAAACTTTGAATGAAGCTTAACCACAAGTTTGGTTTAGAATCAGGCACAAAAGCAATCAAATAGAAGCTCTGCATGTGGCCTACGTCTAGAAATCAATTTTGGTCACAGGTAGAGAATGCATCAATAGAACACGCCAACCTGGGAGGGCTCTGCAAAGAATTTAATCTTTTCGGTGTGGAGCAAACCATGCATTTCTCTGAGTATCAGGCTCAGAATTACCCAAGGGGACCTTCCTCCCTACTGGTGGACGAGTTGTCAGATACTTCTTGGAGTATCCCAAGTAACTCTCTCCACAGTTGCCACTGGAAGAGGGAAACACATTTTCTGAGAGAACTTCCTCAATCCTGCTTTTTGGCCCACTTCCCTGAAACGTTTGCCCTGGCCTTTGGATCATGTAGAGAAAAACAAGTAGACTTTCTGATGGTGTAACTGATATATCTTTATCCCAGGAACTTGTTTTGGTGCCGAGCTTATAGCACAAAAGTTTAAGATTCAACAGTAAGCCAAAAGCAAAAACAACAACAAAACAAAAATGAACAAACAAAAAACACCAAACTAGTTACCAGTATTTTAAAGGCATTTTACAAATACTTTGCAAATATGTACTTAAAATATACTAATTCTTGGGGCTCCTGGGTGACTCAGTCAGTTAAGTGTCTCCCTTCAGCTCAGGTCATGATCTCAGGATCTTGGCATCAGGCTCCCTGCTCAGCAGGGAGTCGGCTTCTCCCTCTCCCTCTGCCCCTCCTCCCACTTGTGCACACTTTCTCTCTCTCTCAAATACATAAAATCTTAAACAAACATATACCAATTGTTCCCAGCTTCTCATTATTTATATATTGATTATTCCAGGTATTATTCCAATTCACGTACAATTTCACTTCAATCTACTCTGACACCAAACTTCTAGAAAAGCTGAGCATTTCTAAACAGGAACTATATTTAAGAGCTCAATTGAATAATATTAAATAATTTTTAGATACTCACTTTGTGAATATGATTTAATAGGCAGGGTACATTTCTGAAGCTTTCTCTGAACTCTCTTATTAAGATTATTTACTTAATATGTGGGGATTTCTCAAATGACTTTAAGGACAATTCGATCTTTTCCAGGTGGAATAGGAAGAGAAACCAAGAGGACTTATTCTGCATCATCTCTATCTCAATTCTTAGAGACATTGCTGGGGCCATTTTTATTCCTTCAAATCTCTCCTCCCTCTCAAGTGCACATCCTTTTGTCCCTTGATATCCAGCTAATTATGTCTCAGTCATGATAACCCCACCCTGTCCAAGCAAGCAGTCATCCGCAGCTATTAATTAAATGAATGAGCAAGTAAATGAGTAAATGAATGGATGAATCCAGGTGAATGCAGTCAGCTGACATTTAAATCTGAGGCTGGGATGCCAGCTGGGGGAAGGTTCAGGAGTGGACATCACTGAAAGAAAAGAAAGGGCAATCATAGACAGGAGCTTAGAGACTAACATTGAAGGGGCCAGCAGAGGAAGGGGAGGAAAAAGGGTAAGAAGGGCAGTCAGAGGTGTGGGAGGAGAACCCAGAGTCAGAAAATCCTAAATCCTTCAGAGAGGATAGCAAAGGTAACAACTAAGAAGGGACCATTAGGTTTAGTAATACAGAGGTTATGACGATCTTTCTGGAAATTGGTTAGGGCAAGGCAACAGAGTCTTGTTCTTCAGATCTGCCTTTCTATCCATAACCGGGGACAGCAAGGAGCCATTCGTTAAAGAAACAATGTAAAAGGAGTAACCAAACTTAGCCTTTGGCACACCACCTTTTAGAGGGAGAGCAAGAGAGAGCACGTGAAAAAACATGTATTTGTCTCTTGTGCCTCTTTGTGTGCCTTAAGGTAATGTAGCTGCCTCTAACTTCCCAGAGGAACCAAGAAGCTCCCACATTCCTAAGCCATATATAAGGGCAGAGGGCACTGTTGGGAATGTTTTTGTTGTTAATTTTTTGTAGTTGAATCATATCGGCAAAATTGTTTCCAAGTTGCTCAAACATAGATTGAGAAGCTGAGTGTTTTGCTGAAGGGTAGCATTCTTCTCTGATGACATCACAAAGCTTGTGTCACCAGTTAAAGGATCATCAATAAAGCAAGTGGCTAACTCTATGCATATTGAAAAATATGCTTCTCCTAAAAAAATAATGAACTATGGAGAAACAAATTTGATTCTAACTTAGAGACTTTTTGGCAAACTTGACAATCTAAGTTAATGGTTGCCTAGTGTATGTCTTAAAAAACAAGGATGGCTGGCGGGGGGGACACTCCATTCTTTACTAGCATTTATCTTTTAGCCTAAGTGTATTGTTTTAAAAAAAAAATTCCTGAAAAGGATTAGCTATAGAGAAGCGACATGTAAATGTAGGAGGAAAACAGTGTCAGGGTTTGGAACAATACCATATGTCTGAACCAGAATTATTTCCAAAATATACTCTCCTGTGACTTCCTATATGTCTTTGTTTCTGGGCTGCATAAGAGAATGTTTTCTTAAGAGCAAACATGTAAAATGAAACAAGAATGACTATGGGCTGACCTAGGAATTTTTCTCCATCAAGTGCACACACTGGGACTTCAGACTTCTTTAACTAAACCCGAGTGCTACACCATAAAATCATGAAGCCAATTAAAAATTTGTCTTATGATCACTGTGCCAAATCTCCTCATTTCTCCTGAGATAAAATGGTAGAATAAAAAGGGGAGAAAAAAACAAATGCTGAAGTAGAACCATTTCGTCTGTGGTGCAAAGTAGAAAACCAGAACAGTACTGAGTAGGTACAGAACCACAGGATCTTTGAAGTTGAGAAAAGGATGACACCGTGGGGATTCCCCAAAGTATGTTCTCCTGTTAGAGCTGCTTGATACCACCTCAACCTAATTCATAGTCCTGCATCAAATTGATAGTGGTCTCTTGTCAACACAAACATTCTCCCTTGATTTTACTTTCCCAAATAAATATTTCTTGAAATACTTTTTTTTTTTACTTCCATAATTCGTGGCCTCCTCATGTTCCTCCACCTTCTCTGGCTACTCTTTCCCATCTCATTTGTTGTCCTCCATCTCTCTTTGTCTCCTAAATGCAGAATACCCCCCCTTCTTTTCCTTCTAAACACTTTTCTTGACTGACTTTATCCAGTCCATTGGTTTTAGTACCATATAAAAGTTGATGAACCCCCAACCTACCTCTCAGACATTGTCTCTTCCTAGATCTTATATACTTTCTATACCAAGAAGTGGATGTTTTCTTTGATGTCAGAAAATCGTGTTTACTAGACCTCCAAACAGATGTGAAACTGGTCGTTTTATCTGTACCACTGATCCAGGACTTCATCATCTTTCACTTGGGTGACTAACTTCCAACTTCTGCTTCTTGACTCTTCACAATACAATCTTCTCTGTGGCATTCAGAGTAAACTCTTTTTTTAAAAGATTTTATTTATTTATTTGACACAGAGAGAGAGAGCATAAGCAGGGGGAGCAGCAGGAAGAGGGAGAGAGAGAAGCAGACTCCCTACTGAGAAAGGAGCCCGATGTGGGGTTTAATCCCAGGACCTTGTGATCATGACCTGAGGCTGAAGGCAAATGCTTAACTGACTAAGCCACCCAGGTGCCCCCAGAGTAAACTCTTGAAAATACAAATCAGTCTGAAATTCACCAATGGCTTCTTCTAGAACATAAAGTAAATCCTAGCCCCATCCCCCTAGGATATGCACCTTTCTGTGCCCCCAGCCTCATCTCACACCACTCTCTCCACCTTCATTTCTATGCTCTGGCAATGCTAACCTGCCCTTAAGCCTGGAATGTGCCACGTGCTAGGCTCGTTTCAGCCTCAAGGTCTTTGCATGAATGGTTCCCTCTACTTGCCATGCTTTCTCAGATATGCTATTCTAACTCATTCTATGTCACTCAGAATCAGCTTAAAGATGACATCAGAAAAACCTTCTAAAGTTGTGCCTTCCATCATGTCCCTATTTCAGTCTCTGCCCAGCCCTTATTTTCTTCATGTTCAGTTATGTACTGATTTATCTATTCTCTATCTGTTCTCTATCTACAAGGGGATGTACTTTATATGAAGAGGCACCTTGTCTGTCATAGGGTGTAAGACAGCCCTTATTGCATAGCTCTATAAATATTTGTTGAATAATTGATTGACTACCTATCCCTCATGGACCCTGCTTCCTGGGGCTTACCCAAATAAAATGTTGAAGATTTGGCCTTAATTCAATATGACTGCTAAAATTCCAAGAAGTTGGAAATAATATCAAGTTACATTTGAAGGTGTTTTCTCTAATTTAATAAATGAGTCTCAGATTGGTGTTTCTGAGAAGTCGTTCCAAATTTCAAATAATTCCATTTTTTATTTGCCCTCCCATCCCACCTCTCGCTTCTCTTCATCACTCATAGAAGTGATGAATACAAATTATTTTGATGAAAAATGATAGAGCATAAAAATTCCAACACACTGTTATTACCAATTTGACTGAATTTAACTGAATTTAATCATGCATTAAATCAAGTTTATTGAATTACGTGATAGAGAGCAGATCAGTGCTCAACTGGGCCAGCAATGAGGTGAAGGTTGGCTGCGAACAGCAAAAGGACTTTCTGAGGTTATGGAAATGTTAGTTTTGTCAGGGTGGTGTTTACATAAGTATAATGCATTTGTCAAGACTTACTGAACTGTACAATTAGAGTGTATGCTTTTATTGTATGCAAATTAAACCTTAATAAAGGTAACTTTTTAAGTCTATAAAAATTACTCTATGTTAAGAACTCTGCCTAGTATCTGATGTTGATTAATATCTCAGAACTAGTACATTACAGAGCATGGTTTTGAATAGAGTTGCTCAGCTACAGACAAATCATAATCTTAATCCTATATGAAACTATTACCTAAGAAGTCTTTTTTTTTCTATTTGAGTCAGAAAAAAAATTTTTGGGGGGAGGGGGCAGAGGGAGAGGGAGAGAGAAAATCTTAAGCAGGCTCTGCACTGGGCATAGGTCTCAATCTCAAGACCCTGAGATCATGACCTGAGCCCAAATCAAGAGTCTGACATTTAACCAACTGAGCCACTCAGGTACTCCGAAAAATTTCTTTATCTTAATCCAGATGTATAGTGTTCACCTGAATATTTTTCCTGAACGAAGTATCTATCTTAGCTCAGGTTTCCCATAAAAGCAGAGCCTAAGACAAGGATTTGGGTACAAATGGTTAATTTGGGAAGAGGTCCCAGTGAACTGTACCTTGGTGGAGGATTGGGAATGTAAGACAATGCGGGATTGGAAGAAAGTACATGATGAGTTAAGGATCAGGGACCATGCTAGGCACATGGGCCTCAGTCCTGGAGGAGACCTCTGGGAGAAGGTATAGAGCACACCTGAGAGTTGTCCCACGTAAAGGAGGAGGAGGCAGGGACATTTATCCAGACTCCACTGACTGAAGTCTGCTCCTGGGGCAGTAACTCTACTGAAATTTCTTCTTGCTAAGCACATAAGCTGAGCATGCTCTGGGGACCAGGGAAAGCTGTCAGGGAAAGAGTCAAAGCCACTTGCACCAAAAAGCTGCTGGGCTTTGGTGCAGGGAAGCAGTGGGTGTTAAGAGGATGTGGTGAACCAGAACAATGGCTGCTAAATATCTGCACTTGGATATGAAAAGCCCATCCAAAGCTTTCCTGCTTGGGGTTTCATTTGTTTTCCTTTCTCTATTATAATGGTTGATTAATTCTTTGTTTCACTTTTATTACTTTAAATTAAGACCCCAACATTAATCATAGTCAAGAATAATGACTTACACTAATCGTATTTATAAAATCCTTATGTTTACCTGAGAATGTCACTCTTATTGAGCTCTTATTATGTACCAGATACTAAAATCAAGTGCTTTGTTGGCTTAATTGTGAAAGCGACCTTAGGCTGGAGATGAAGAGGTTTATCCCTACTTTGTCATTGAAGGAACTAAGACTTTGGAAAGTTAAGTAATTGCCCAGGTTCTGGATTTGGCAAACATGGCTGGAGTCCAAAGCCAGGCTGCCTCTGCTCAAACTCTCGACCACTAGTCTCCATGTCTGTTCTAGTGTTCAACACAGAAGCATAGTGCTGCTTCCCCAGTGGGCATCCTTATCTCAAAATCAGAGCATTTGTGATGTACACAAATAGTCAAAGATGTCGGTGGTCATGGAATCAGAGCAAAGACAGAGTGCTGCGAGAAACACAAAATGTGTGAAAGCAACTTACATAAACCCTGTCAAGATGCTATCTTAATGTTTACAAAGAAAAATTCGTTTTCTCCTCTGATAATGTGATAAAAAAGGAATTAGCCCACATAATAACCCATTACAATAAGGATTGCTTTTAGCATACAAATAACAAAGAACTTATTTGAACAATGGCTTATGTAGGGCTTGAGACAGTAGCATTTGAGGCATAGGACCCTGGCACTGACCAAATGTGCTACAAACAGCTGAGTATCCCAGCCAGTGGACACTCACAGAATTTTTTTTTTAATTTTTTTAAAAGATTTTATTTTTATTTATGTGACAGAGAGACAGCCAGTGAGAGAGGGAGCACAGCAGAGGAGTGGGAGAGGAAGAAGCAGGCTCCCAGCAGAGGAGCACGATGTGGGGCTCGATCCCAGAACACCGGGATCACGCCCTGAGCCGAAGGCAGACGCCGTGAGCCGAAGGCAGAATTTATTCTCTTCAAACCTCCTGCCCTATCCAGTCCTGGCCAGCTCACTTATCTTCACATTTTTTCCCTCAGTGTCCTCATGACACCATACTGTCTTTGCTTTTTCTCTTCTCTCTCTATGTAAGGATATTATGATTAATAATAGGACTGAATGACTGGTTATATAATAGAGAACTGGAGGAGGGCATGGGATAATACTCTTGTTATAACTGTCTTCATTCTTTTCTGCTTATAACACTTTGCAATGACTCTCCTTTCCATCCTGGAATGCACAATTAATTGGCCTCCTTCCCTGATTCACTTTCCCATCCTCTTCTTGTGTTTCCTGGACTCAAACAAACCACTTATACTTCTTACACCAGCCTAAGACAGTGTATTAACACCGCAAAGTCAAGTATACCTTTTCCCAACTCCACAGATTTTCAAGTTCCTGAGGGCAGGGACCAGCTTTGATATGTTCGTACTATCCATACCTAGCTTAGAGCACCATACAGTAGATCCACAAGTACCCTGTGATTTTATTAAAAGTTCTATGCCATTAGCACAGTTATTAAAAGCTCTATGATATCAGCACATTACCCTTTTTCACAGCACTTTGGGTTAAAACATCATGTCAGAAAGACAGCACACCAAAAGGAGAAGCCTGCAGTGGGAATGGTGGTGAAATAGTTCTTGGTCACAAGCCCATCTAAAACTGAACTGCATTCCAGGTGGGCAGTATGAATGACCCAGGGAATGAAGGTAGCCCTAGAGTATATTACTAAAGGACCCAGGGGTGGCTGTGGGGCATAAAGCACTTTGTTGTTTTTCTTTTTGTGTGGGCTGTAGGGCAACTCAAGTCCACATTCTGCAGTTCATGTCTAACAAAGTGTTGACTGTATTCCATGTATTTTCTACCTCATTTCCAGCTGCTGCTTATTTCTTCCTCTATCCTATATATTCTGTTCATTTTCTTATGTATATTTATCCTGGATATGGTAAGATAAAAGGAGTTACTGTTCCTGCCTGTTGGTGATGATACTGGATCCCCAGAAAGGAGGGAGTGTCAGGTCCCAGGGCTGCTGAGAGGCAGTGCTGGGACCCGTTTCTGGATTGTTGACCCACATCACAGGACTGGCTTCTGCCACGCCCAAGGGTCCCTTTTCTGCCTGCTTGGCAATTCCACTTCATCTGAACAGGGATTGGAACCTGAGAACGTGTGCAAAGAATGACATTCACATGCAACTCAGTCAATGTTAGAACAATCTTAGAACAATCCGGGTGGCCTGTGATTTCACTCTCAGCTCTCTTTCAAGAGTCTAATGGTTTCCAGCTGTGGCCTCTGAATGCCCAGTCTCTAGGAAGCCACAGACTGATGGATCTTGGGCTTCAAGAGCCACACTTGGCACTGGATTTTCGAGGAAGGGATGATGGAAATAGCTGCCCTTGCAAATAGGGAGAGGCACTTAGGGACAGTTCAATAGTAAATGTTGCCTGTAACTCATAATCAAGATTTTTTTTTTTAAAAAAGAAGAAACTCCTTTGACTAATAAGGATTAAATCCCCTCTCAGTCTTTTCATTTTTATTTCCTCAAAGCCAATCTTATCAACACTGACAATATGACCTATGCCATTTAATGAGTATGCTCTAAAATTCTTTTTTTCTGTCCTTGGAAGGTAACTTCTCATTCTCATCATTTATAGCCTGCTTGAGAAGTGTTCTGATATTTCAGCAGGTTTTAAGTGTTCCTTAGTATTCAACATTATTATTTTTTTTAAATCTGTTTTTGGTGTGGCCTGATACCTTCATCAAAGGGTTTATTGATTTTCATATTGATAAGTTAAACTTGGAAGTAATACTGCCTCTTTTTTCCTGAGTTTCTTCAACTGTGAGATTGGAAGTAGGCAGGAGTCAGGTTGCAAACAGAGAAACGTGTTTGGATTTATTCTATGAAAGATGGTCAGTTTTGGCTTGGGGAAAGAAGGGATCCAATCTATGATTCAGTAAGTCAAGTTGACCCCTGTGGGTAAATGGAATGACTGGTGCAGACGAGAGTAAAAGGCAGGAAACCAGATGGGGAGTCAGTGGAATAAAGAATAGTGGCTGGGAGGTGGGTGGCAGCATGAGATAGAAAGAAGCATGCAGCTTGACAAGACCCACTAGCTGTAAGGCACTTCTTAATAGAAGTCACAGAATGTCGGGACTCCATGGGAATCCGGACAGCTACCAGTTTTTTCTCATTTTATAGTGCCAGGCACAAGTGACAGAGCAGGAGAGGATAGGAGGGAAGACAAAAGGAGGGAATGGGGAGAACAAGGAGGTAGAGAGGAAAACAGAGAAAGAGGAAAGAAGAGAGGGAGAAGTAAGGGAGGGAAGGAGGTAGGAAGTGAAAAAAGGAAAAGGGAGGAAAAGGGGAAGAGCAGAAGAAAGGAGCAGGGAAAAGAGGGGAGGGAACATCGCAGAATCCTGACCTCAGAAGGACTTTGCAGACTGGTCAACCCTCTCAGTGAAGGCTGAGAGGTTTGGTGGCTTGCTTAAGCTCACACAGCTGCCAAGAAGCACACTCAGGATTCAGTATTTGGTCTGACGTGAATTTCACTGCAGCCCAATAATTCACATTCCTGGTGGCTTACTTTGTGTTAATACTAGAATTGTTTGTGTTTCCCTGGAATACACACTACCTAATGAGGGAGGGGAGGACCCATAAGGGTGTCAGACAGCAGAGGAAGAGGGACTTGACATAGAAGCAGATCTGGCAGGGCTCTATATAGAATCCTGGTTTGGGACAATGCCAAGGAAGACTCAAACCAGAAACAAAGATCATGTCTCTTATCCTCCTCAACCCACAAGGAGAAGGGACCCCTGTTAGTGAAGGTCCTGCCATCTACAAGCCAGCAGAGACTCATTCATACACATCAGTTTCTTTTGTCCCATTCTAAGATCAGAAAAGTGAGGTCCTATAACTTTCTCCCTGATGATGAGCAAATTTGAAAGCCAAATCTTGAAGAGAGTTGAGACTGCCAGGACCTTGCCCCTTTTTAATGCCAAGTCTGTCATGTGGGAATTTCAGAGCCAGCTCAGATGGGAGTATTTGAGCTTCAATAATGAGAAGGTTCAAATGGCCTATGAAGTATAAAGACACCATATTTTGAATCCAACTGCATCACTGGATGGCCCCCAGGTGGGATTTAAATACAAACAGAATAAAGCCAGGAAATTTTGTGATGAAAAGGAAATTCAGCCTCATGAGAAAGTGGGATCACCTCGGTATATCCCACACAAACCCTCCTTTGTGATGTCATAAACTGCCCCCCCCAGAAGCAGGAGGGAAGGATCTCTGACCACTGGCAGCTCCCAAGCATAGGCAGAGCCCATCCCCTTTTCCATAGGTGGGAAATCACTGTGCCTCATGGTCTAATTTGATGTGTGTGTATGTGAGGGGGGAGTGGATTTTTATCTGGACAAATAACTCTGGCCTCAAGTCTGTGATCTCAAGAAATTAGGAGCAGTCCCTCTCTTGCCCTTGGACAGAAATTATCAGGTTTGATCCCCATGGTCAGTTTGGCAAATCTACTCAATTCCAACACTTCCCAGTGTTTCTGTCTTGTGTGGCATGGTAGTTGAGGGGACCACAGCAAGGCTTACCTACCTCTGCTGCTCCCCACTCCTGTGTAACCTGCACAATGTCTGCCCCTTCCCGCCCCTGCTTATCCTTCTTTCCCAAGAATGGGCACCCACTACACCTGCTACATAGAGTAATGTGAATTTCAAATGAATTGTGTATGTAAATCTCAGAACAGTGTCTGCCTTACCAGTAGTAACCACTTAGAACTACCAGTGCTAGGTTTGTGCAATGGAATCTGAAGTCAGAGGCTGCTTAGAGCACATTTACTGTTAAACTTTTTTTTAGACTGTTTATTTTCTTTCTATATTATGTGTGCTTGTTTCTTTCTTAGCTTGAATTCATGGAGGCCCATCTGAAATCAATTTAGGCTCTAGTGTCTCAGTCCCAAACCTTTTCCAAGTTTCCAGTTTCCCCAGAATGTAAAAGTTTCTCCAAAGTATGGGTTTAAGTTTCAGCAATAGGAAAACATTGGAAAGCTATGTAGAGCTGCAACTGCTCCACCAGGAATGGATAAATGACTGATTAAATCATTTCTAAGCTAAACAGACTCAGGGGAATTTCCTGCATGCCCATGCAGCACTTAGAACCAATGTGACCCAAGACAGAGACTAGTAGTGGAGAGAAAAGTTCGGACATATCTGTAGAAGTTACTGGAGCAGAGGGAGAAAATTAAGAATGGTTTCCTCAAAGTTGACTGCTTAGCTCCATGTTGGGATAACATGTACATGCAACCTCACCAAGTCCTACTTAAAATTAGGCAGGTTGACATGTAGCATAGAGCAGGGTTGGGTGATATCAGATTCAACTGTTTCTGTAATTTGGGTGAGTCAGTGAAGCAGTCAGAACTCTGACTTGAGTGACAAGCTAGTTGTGTGTTCTGCCTGTTTGGAGCTGTGTGCATCCATTCACACTGGAGTTTTGTGAATAAGGGGCTTTGTCTTTTGTGGGTGAGAGGCAGCTGTTGCTCACATGGAGCCTGATGCATTAGACAGCCAAAGAAAGATGGGGAAGATGCAGGGGGATATATGACTTAGACGAAGGGCCAAGAACCAAGAGGTGAACAGTCAGGATCTGCTGAAACTACACAGAAGGGACTGGGTCAAAGCAGATTTCAGCTGCAAGAACTGCTATAGCTTAACAAGCAACACCAGTGAGCAAAGTAGCAGAGTAGGGAGAATCTGAGGTCAGGAACTGGGACAGTACCATGGATAGCTCCCATGGGCACAGCTACTTGAAACAAAGTGTTAAGAAGGATTCTGAGGCTGTGATTGGGCCAGGCTGAAAAGATGGCTATGATTGATTAATGATGTCTGCCATGGACATGTAAGGTGATGTGGCGTAATGTTTGAACATGTTTGCCTTTGCTAATTTAAGTCTGGCCTCCATGCACCAGAAGGCATGCATTTCAACCAATTTACACATGAGGGGTTTGGGTCTCTGAAATAGACAGGGGTATTCTGTGTACTCTTGATTCTTTCCATTGGCCTCTTTCCTCCAAATCCCGGTCTTGCTCTGCTAGCATGTCTCCCTGGGTTCAGGGGAGGTTCCTGAGAACTGAACTTTTAGTTAGAGTCTTGACCCCACTTTTCCTGGTGATTGAAATTCAGATGCTCCTGCCTGGACCTGAGTAACCATGACACCTTCTCTAACTCCAGAGCTCAACTATAGATACCTGGACTATGGTTCTGGAAAACTCTGTGCCTTCTATTCATCCTGGGCTAAAGATCATAGTCAGCACATGACCATCACATAGAAATGCCATCTCTTAAAGAGCCCAGCCCACTTAAACAATTTCCTTTCTTATTGTGTAAGATCTCCAGGACCCTATATGGATGCCACAACCACGGGGGAGGCAGGCTGGTGATGTCACACATAGAAGTATTTTTCTGAATTATGGAAATGGTGTTTTGGCTCTGACACACATCGCATGAAGTCTTCTGTGCTGTGGAAATGTGACACGAGCACGCTCAGAGCAAGCCTGTTGCTGGGGAATGTGGAACTCCTTGGCTTAGAATCAGCCACAGTCTTTCAGCCTCTAAAAGCATTTACAAGCAGAACGTGGGACTCTTTGTCCTCTTCCCCTGCCAGTTGCCACTGTCCATGTCAGTAGGGAGACATCCATCTTGGGCCACGGTCCTCCCTTTCCTTCTTACCATCACCTTGAATCTTAGCCAATGGTATTCAAACACAGTTGACTTTCTTGGCCACCCCAGGCATACAAAGTAATAGGATTTATTCTTGAGGACCTGTTTCCTCAACCCTCTTGTCTATAGCATTATGTTCCAGAGACTCTAACCCAGCCTTCACCACCAGCAACCAGTAACACCTCACAGGACATATTTACCTTCAGATTGGCCCTGCTTTCAATCATTTCTTCATCTTTAACTGCCTGATTTATCTGAAATGCCCAGAGGCTTTGTGCTGGTTGCTGGGAGAGCCGCTACTCAATGTTCACCCTGAAGGGCTGATGACAGAAGGTGTAACATCTCCCAGGACTTTAAATTCCAAAAAAGAAAGTGAAGAAGAAATAAATCACTAATGGTGAGTTTTCCAGTTCAATGGTGCTTGAGCATGAAAAGGGTTCTTCATTCCTCTCCCTTTGCACACATAAAGGCCTCAGTCGCCCACTATGGATTTGGACATTTAAGTCCTAATGTTTTATGAGAACTCCCCCTGTGTCAGACCCCTGTCTGGGCTCATTTCTCCATTCAATAATCTTAAGCCCTGTGAGGCAGGTGTTATCATATTTATTTTACAGATGCAATAGGAACTAAATGGCTTCTCCCAAGCCACACAGCTACTGGGTGGCAGAATTAGGTTCTGCACCCAGATTTCTGGTGCAAACACCAGTGATGATCCTAGATCACGACAGTGCTATCAGTGGAAACCCAACCCTTCTGTACAGATTTGTCTTCACTACCTGGTACTCTATCTCTTTCCCCATATCTCTGTTCCACCTCAGTGAATAGACTGGCAGGAGTTAAACTTTACTCCTCTCTGATCCCTAATTCCTGGACCATATACCAAGCCCTTGGTGAATGTTTGCTGAGCGAAACAAAACAAAACACACAAAAGACATAAGAATCCAGTTAGCAAACATGTATTAGTTTCTTGTGGTTGTTTAACAATTTGCCACCAATCTTGTGGCTTAACACAACAGAAATTTATTCTCTCACAGTTCCTGACACCAGAAATTCAAAATCAGTTTCACTGTGACTAAAGTGAGGTGTTGGTAGGGCTGTGTTCCCTTCAGAAGCTCTTACGGAGAATCTGCCCCTTGCCTCTTCCAGCTTCTGGTGGTTCCCAGCATTCTTTGGCTTAGGACTGTGTCACACCAATCTTTGACTCTGCGGTCACGTGCCTCCTTTTCTGTGTGGATTTCAAATCTCTCCCTGTTTCCCTCTTATAAGAATACTTGTGATTGCATTAGAGGCCCATTCAGATTATTCAGGATCATTTCCTCTGTCAACATACTTAATTATATCTGCAAAAACTTTGCCATATAAGGTGATACACACAAGTTATGGAAGCAGACATCTTTTTTCAGCCTGCTGTGCACATAGATCCAGCCTTTAGTGCACACAGATCCCCCTTTAGGCTGGGGGTGCTGGTCTGGTTACTGGTGAGGTCATTGTTCACAGTGGAAGATAGGTGACTGATGATCTCCCTTCTTTCAGAGGGTGGGATGTGCCACAAATCAGCTGCTCCAGCCTCCAATAGGAGAAGCACCCCTGCCTCCATGAGAAAAAGCTCTATTCACAGTTTCTTCACTACTTCTCAGTGGGGTGGTATGGGACAATGATCTCAATTCTCCCGGGCCTCAATTCCTTCATCTATAAAATGGGAATAAGAAAAGTGCCTACCCTACTGGGTGTTTACCCCAAAGATACAGACGTAGTGAAGAGAAGGGCCATATGCACCCCAATGTTCATAGCTGCATTTGTCCACAATAGCTAAATCGTGGAAGGAGCCGAGATGCCCTTCAACAGATGACTGGATTAAGAAGCTGTGGTCCATATATACAATGGAATATTACTCAGCTATCAGAAAGAACGAATTCTCAACATTTGCTGCAACATGGACGGCACTGGAGGAGATAATGCTAAGTGAAATAAGTCAAGCAGAGAAAGACAATTATCATATGATTTCTCTCATCTATGGAACATAAGAACTAGGATGATCGGTAGGGGAAGAAAGGGATAAAGAAAAGGGGGGTAATCAGAAGGGGGAATGAAACATGAGAGACTATGGACTATGAGAAACAAACTGAAGACTTCAGAGGGGAGGGGGTGGGGGAATGGGATAGACTGGTGATGGGTAGTAAGGAGGGCACGTATTGCATGGTGCACTGGGTGTTATACGCAACTAATGAAGCATCGAACTTTACATCGGAATCCAGGGATGTACTGTATGGTGATTAACATAATATAATAAAAAAATCATTAAAATAAAAAAAAAAAGAAAAGTGCCTACCACCTAGCTTGGTCATGAGGATTACATGACAGGGACCATGTGCCTAGAGTGTGTAGATGTCTTAGAATGTTGGCTACTAATATATATATATGTATGAATATATATATATATATATATATATATACACACACATATATATTTTTTTGAGAGGGGGGAGAGGCAGAAGGAGAAGGAGAGAGATAATCTTAAACAGACTCCATGAACAGCATGGAGTCTGATGAAGGGCTCAATCCCATGACCCTGAGATCATGACCTAAGTCGAAATCAAGAGTCAGATGCTCAACCAACTGAGCCACAGAGGCACCACTACTATTATTGATCTTCCAGTTGGCTAAGTCTCCCGGCAGCTCTATGGGGGAATCCATGCTTTTCAAAGATTTCCTAATTCATTCCTAATGTCTTACCAGTATCTTTGACTAGTCACTGGCCCAGGAATGAAGGGAAATGGAAGGCCAATGACACTTCCTTTTGTGCTCATATTTGTCTTTCCGTGACTTCAGATTTATTCAAATCCAGTTGATCACGGAAGTTGTTTTCCTCCTCATTGGGAGCCAATAGGTACTAAAATAAGGAAGGAAGTCTGCTTTCAAAACTTCTAAGTGGCCTTGGAGTGAAATATTGAATTCCGGGATGCTTGAGTAAAGTGGCCAGGAGAGACATGGAGTCTTCTTTCTTGTACCAAAACTATGCAGCACTAGCTGTTCCTCCTTGCTTGCTGAAGTTGGGGATTTCCTTTTTAATGGAAAAAAAAATTGACAGACCAGAATTTTGTTAAAACTAACTGAATAAAAGGTGATGAAAGCCTTCGCTGTTGACATTTAAAATTCTTCTTTAGCTACAAACAGCATTTCCCTCTATTCCTGTCAGAATGGCAAATAAAGTTTCTTCAGATGTCATTGATGTCATTGAGAGGAGAGATCTCTGTGCAGACTTGCCTTTGTCCTGTACTTAAGCAATCCTCACTTTCAAAAGCACCAGTGGACCCCAGAACAGCTGGACCCCACCCCTGGTGCTGTCTTAGGATCTTGTGTCCTCATTGGTCACCACCTGGCACTGCACTTACCCATATGTCTGCATGTTTGTGGTGGATGAGAATGCCATTCTCAGGTCTTTTGTCATGGGGTTGGTCATAACCTCCCTCCCACTAGAGTGAGTGCGGTACCTATTCCCATCCTCAGAATGCTGGCCTTTGCCAATAGAGCAGATCTAAACCCAGTGTGCAGCCTGCAAGTGAACTCAACTGAACTTAACCAAACCCAGCCAAGAAGAGTCCAACCCTAGCCAACCTACAGGTCTGTGAGTGAGGAAAAGAAACGTTTGCCATTCTAGCCACTGAGATTTTGAGGTTGTTGGTTTTGCAGCAAAACATGACTAGCTTAGTCTTCTTTCATTAAACTATGGTTGCTTTAAGGAGAGAAACTACACGTATTCACCAGGTGCCAGGGCTAGATCAGACATTTAAATAGTTGTTAAATGAAACACAGAATGGCTTTTATTTTGATTCAGAATTTTCTTTCCTTAAGACTGTGACCGGTGGTCCCAGGAGAGCCAGTGAAATGTGAGCTAGAATGATGTCAAGTGATGGCATGGGATCAAGTTTAGTTCCTTATGTAACCTCGTATTGATCCAGTTGCACAGACCCAGAACTCCCATTTGACCCCCAATCAGAACTGTGATGTCAACCTCCATTTCCAGCTCTATCTTTGAAGTGGTGTCAAACCAGGGTCATGGCCTTGTAGCTGTAGCTGTAAGGTGTGCTGGGATTTGTGAAAGTTGCAGGGACAGGGAACCAAGCCAGGAAGAGCCACAAGAGACAAAGGGGATGGGTTGGCTATTGGTGGGCATTCCAAATTGGGGTTGGGTGGGAGGTAGTGGAAAGAGCTGTAGCTGGGGTGACCATTATAGTGGGCTTAAAAGTAAGCAAGGCCCGTTCTTCCACATAAGTGGGTGAAATCATCTGGTTCAGGAAGGGGCAGGTGGGTAAGTTGTGCCTGTCTACTTTGGAGCAGGTCCCCAAGCTCCTTTGGAGAAAGGAGTTCAAAAGTTTTGTGAGGAGTAACAAAGGAGGCAGAATCCCATGTTCAAAGCTCAGAAGCCCAGCAGGACACCAGAGTTGCCAGTAGAATCCCAGGAAGTAGCCTGGGTAAATTCTGTGGGGGCCAAGAATTTTGTGGCTCAGAAGACTCCGTAAGCTCCAGGATAGTGTGGACCACAGCCAGCCACAGCACTTGCATAACCTCACTGTTGTTGCCAGAGGGCATCACATCTGAGTGGGCAGGTCAGACCCCAGGGAGGAGGACCCATCTCAGCCCAGGCTGCCTGGAGATCCAGTGTCTTTGGAACTCTAAAACCTGACATCTGTGAATGGACTCCTGCCTGTGCTGGCCATTCTGTCCCTCCCCAGGCTCTCCTACTCCTGGCTATTGTCTCCTTCTGCACCCTGTCGGTGTTCTTCTTAGCACTTGCCATACTTAATCACTTTACACGGATCCATCATCTCACCCCAGACACTAAGCTCTGTGGGGGTCGTCACAATTTTGGTCACTGTTGCAGCCCCAGAGCCTACATGCAGCCTGATTCAAGGCAAAAGCTTGAAAAACATTGATACAGTGAAAAAAGAATGAATGAAGAAGAAAACAAATCTACAAAAACCCAGGATCACAGCTGTGTTTCTGGAGTTAGTGACCTTGTTCATGCCCTCCCTCTCTTGCTACCCAGAAGGCACAGTGATGGAATGACAAGATCTGGTTCTGAGCCAGGGGCTGCATTCCACCACTACCTCTTCCTGGATTGGTCTAATCTAGCAGAGTTTTGGTTTTGCATTTTTAAAATGGAAAGCAATCACAACTCTATGGAGCAATAAATAAAATAATGGATGAAAAGTGCAGTGTTCATCACATGGTCAGAGATCAATAAATGCTAGCCGATTTTCCTTCCTTTTGGACTTAGTCAAGTCTTGATCCTTGCTTGCAGGAATAGAATTCAACTTTAAGTAAACTTTAAAAGCAGGGGAAATAGTTTTTTTTTAAGATTTTATTTATTTATTTATTTAAATCAGGGGGAGGGGCAGAAGGAGAGGGAGACAGAGGAACTGGAACTCAAGCTGGTTCCACACTCAGTGCAGAGCTTGATCTCACGATCCTGAGATCATGACCTGAGCTGAAACTAAGAGTCAGATGCTTAACTGGCTGAGCTATCCAGACAACAACTGCCCCTCCAGCTTTTTTTTTTTTTTTAAGATTTTACTTAGAGCTGGGGAGATTTGTAAGCAGGATCACGGAGTCCAAGGAGCCATTGGAAAGCCATATGCAGGAGCGGCAGCTCAGGACCTGAGCAGAGGGGTTCCTATGCTTCACTGGAACATTGCCTTTAGCCCCTGCTTGGTCTATTATGACTAAGGAACCAGGGTCTGGAAGAACGAGCATAGAGGCCAAAAGCCCACACCCAGGGGAGGCGATGGTCATAGTCAAGGGACAAAGACAGGATATGGACAGATAGTGCTGAAGTTTCAATTACACATACCCTTCCATGTCACTTCCATGAGGAGGGTCTCTGAAACCACAGCTAATGACATTAGCTCTTTTTCCCAGTACTGTTTTATCCTTCATTTTGGGCACTTATGCCAATGTTTGTAATTTAGAACATGTAACATATATCTGTTGTGCCTCCCCCCAACTCTGCATCCCTCAATGCAGGGGCCTTGCTCAATTACCCCCTTATATCTCTACAACAAGCAAGTGACTGGGACATTATAAGCATTACATCTGTGTGTGCTTTTAATTGCCATATGCAAACAGAAACAAGAGAATAAATGCTCTGAGATGTATGAAATGAGGGGTGCCTGGATGGCTCAGTCAGTTAAGCATCCAACTCGATTTCGGCTCAAGGCATGATCTCAGGGTCATGATATTGAGCTCAGAGTTGGGCTCCGTGCTGAGTGTGGAGCTTGCTTGTGGTTCTCTCTCTCTCCCTCTTCCTCTGCAACCTGCCCCCACCCCCGCACTTTCTCTCTCTCTCCAAAATAAAATAAATAAATATATTTTTAAAAAAGATGTATGAAGGGACACATGGGTGGCTCAGTTGGTTAAGCATCTGCCTTTGGCTCCCATGAGAATCCCAGGGTCCTGGGATCAAGTCCTGCATCGGGTGCCCTGCTCAGCAGGGGGCCTGCTTCTCCCTCTGCCTGCCGCTCCCCCTGCTTGTGCTCTGTCTCTCTCTCTAAAACAAATAAATAAAAAAAATTTTTTAAAATTTTAAAAATTAAAAAAAGATGTATGAAACAAAGCCCTAACCATTGATGCCTCGCTGCCCTGATCATTGGAGCCTTTGGAATTGAAGACAATTCATTTATTTAGGCTCATGTCGCACAACTACTATGCAGTAGACACTGTGTTAGGCCAGAATCCAGTTTCCTTGATCTGCAGACTACAGTGGAGGCTCAAAGGTGTTATTTTTAGGAGACAGATCTCTGTCTAACCTACCTGACATGGCAGTTGAATATAAATTTTATTTCTATTTTCCCCAGTAATTTAATCAGTATTTCTTACTTCAGCATAGTACTAGTAATAGAAGAACTTGCTTTGGTACAGCCCTTAAAGGACAATTCATTCCTTATGTTTTACTCTGGCCTTTAGATCAATCACATTGTCTCATTTCAAATTGTTCAATTGTATTATTTTCCAAGAGCTTAGCCAAATACACACACAAAAAATTGCTGTTTTGGTAATTGAATGCCAGAAACTGAGAAGTCCTAGAAATCTTATTTAAGGAGAATTTGGATGGCAGATTTCTCTGAGGGGCTATCATTTGACAATAAATGAATATTTCATTGGATCTGTTGGAAATGTCTTTCTTTGAAAGTTAATTCATGGGTTTAGGCTCCTGCTGGTTTCCTCCCCATTTCAGAGTCCAGGAGTTATGTTGGATTCGACTTTTCCACTCCTGGAAAGAACTCTCTAAATTATAAAGCCAAGACACAATTTCTTTCTCTTAAGGAAAAAAAAACATGGTTTTTATCTACATTTTTGCTACCGATGAGAATCAATAAGAATAAACCAAATATTGACAAACTGACAGTATGTTTTATGTACAAGTTATGCTGTCCCTATTTAAGCAACTTACCATTCACAGAACATGAAATGTGCAAGCCTGCTTATTTCTGATCAGGTAAATTGTGGACAGCATTTACTCTGTGATTTGTAAGCCTGCAGCGCTTGAACTAAACAATCAAGTGTAGAACATGTCTAAGCCCCACATAGCCTTCTCCCATTATTCCCTCTCCCATATACCAAGGCAGAAGCACACGTATTACCACATATGTGATAGACAATGCAAGTTACTGTTTTGAGTGTGGGGAGATAGATGGCCCAGGGAATGAGCACCAAACCCTCAGAATAGTATACACTCAGAAATGGGGTTAGTCCAAATTAGCCACCACTTGATAGGCTGCAAGAACCCACACCACTTCCGGAATATTCCTGCCAACGATGCACAGTTTAAATCTAATACCAAGGGAATAGCAAACAAACCCAGACTGGAGTATACTCTATAATATAACTGAGACCAGCCCTCTTCAAAAGTGCAAATCATGGAAGACCAAGGGGATGTCAGATTGAAGACAGCTCACAGTACAAGGCAGCTAAATGCAGCCCATGATTCCAATCTAAACCCTTTGGCTACATTTGGGGGGAGGGGTCTCAAGATAAAAAGTCTATCATGTCAATGGGATTTCCTGAGTTTGGTGGTTGTATTGTGACTCTGAGAGTAGTGGAGGTGGATAGGGTGTCTATTCTATAAATTAATCTCTAATGGTTCAGGAGAAAATGTCTCAATTCTGTACTTGCAACTTCTCTGGACATTTAAGATTTCTCTTAAATTAGAAAAAAAAAAAGGTCAAGGCCTTCTCAGACCACCCTATCAACCTGAAACCCTTCTTCCCCACCACTTGCCATGTCCGCACCAATTGATAGACAAGGTACAGTACAGCAAGCTATTGATGTCCACTTAGCCTCAGCCCAGCTCTTTGTCTCTTTAGTTAGGCTGGATATTAGCCTTTCATTTGTTGCTATTAATTCATATCTAAATGTGTTTCCTTAAACAACCTAGTGATTTGTGTCATTGGAGAGCCTGTACTTTCCGGCACAGAAGCAGCATCAGCTGTGCAGTGATGCACAGAGATATCAGTCATGCCAGATCATGTTCAAACCTCCTGCTTCACAGGTGAGGACACAGAGGCAGACGCAGAGTAATGGTCAGCAGCCTAAACTCAGTCGCGGGCATCCCCCTCGTGGGCCAGCACACTAACCAATATGGTCTTCCTGCATTTCTTCTGTGGGGCAGACCCTTAGCACCGATCGTTGGCAGGGCTTTCCTCCCCGTGGCCCTGGGAGCTGCACTTTTGTGCTAAGCGCAAAAAGAGCATTCTCGAGGCTTCGCGTATACCAAGAGAGTACTAATGGAAATAGAGATGTGGGGGAGAGAGCAAAAGAGCAAAGAGAAATGGAATATATTTTGGTTACTTTTCCTTTTGGTTAGTTGTAATGGAAGTCTGTGCTGTGAGCAGCCCAGAGAGAGTGGTTCCTGGAAAGGGTGATTTCGTGGTTAAGAGTCTGAACTTTGGATTTAGGTTTCAACATGAATACAGGTCCAGGGAATAACAAGCACCTTGCATCCCACTGGGGTGGACCTCATCAGTGCACAATGAAGGAAGATTTTATACTTCTTCCTAAAGATTAGCCATCAGTGCTGCAAAGGTGGGCAGAGGAGGAGTGCAAACTCAGGTGTGACTTCCAAGGACCCAGTGTATCACTTATTGCAAACTCCAAAAAATGACCAAACAAGCAAATAGCAATGTACATTAGGAAACAAAAGGGATATGTTGATCTGTTCTATAGTAACATAAAAACTGCCTTTTAAAATAAATGTGGAAAAAAATAATAAAAATAATAGAATAGAATAGAATAGAATAGAATAGAATAGAATAGAATAAATATAAGTGTGGAAATGAAGGGGTAGACTAAAAGCCCCTCCTCAGACACAAGGTTCTCCCAAGTAGGTGCACACCCTCAAGGCAAATCTCAAGACAGCCCTTTTTTTTTATTATTATATTATGTTAATCACCATACAGTACATCCCCGGATTCCGATGTAAAGTTTGATG
>NC_048230.1:91995298-92030832 GCF_002007445.2 Ailuropoda melanoleuca
AATGCAAATTGGTACAGCCACTCTGGAAAACAGCGTGGAGGTCCCTTAAAAAGTTAAAAATTGAGCTACCCCATGATCCAGCCATTGCACTACTGGGTATTTGCCCCAGAGATACAGATGTAGTGAAAAGAAGGGGCACATGCACCCCAATGTTCATAGCAGCAATGTCCACAATAGCCCAACTGTGGAAGGAGCCGAGATGTTCTCTAACAGATGAACGGAGAAAGAAGATATGGTTCATATATGCAATGGAATATTACTCAGACATCAGAAAGGATGAATACCCACCCACCATTTGCANAAGGGCCATATGCGCCCCAATGTTCATAGCAGCATTGTCCACAATAGCTAAATTGTGGAAGGAGCCGAGATGCCCTTCAACAGATGACTGGATTAAGAAGAGGTGGTCCATATATACAATGGAATATTACTCAGCTATCAAAAAGAATGATTTCTCAATATTTGCTGCAACGTGGATGGCACTGGAGGAGATAATGCTAAGTGAAATAAGTCAAGCAGAGAAAGACAGCTATCATATGATTTCTCTCATCTATGGAACATAAGAACTAGGAAGATCAGTGTGAGAAGAAAGTAATAAAGAAAGGGGGTAATCAGAAGGGGGAATGAAGCATGAAAAACTATGGACTCTGAGAAACAAACTGAGTGCTTCAGAGGGGAGGGTGTGGGGGAATGGGATAGGCTGGTGATGGGTATTAAGGAGGGCACGTATTGCATTGCACTGGGTGTTATACACAACTAATGAATCATGGAACTTTACATCAAAAACCAGGGATGTACTGTATGGTGAATAATATAATATAATAAAAATATTATTATGAAAAACAAAGAAAGAAAAATCTATATCTGTGCTAGTGGAGTGCTAGGTAGCTTAAATTGATGATGTATATTTATTGACATAAAAAGACACACATGGTATATTTTATACAGAACAGCACAGTAGAGCTGAGTTTTACCGTCTGACTCTGCTCCCGCACACACACGCTCACACATACACTCACATAAATGCCCAGAAAAGCGTTAGAAAGAAACCATGTCAACATGTTAATACCAGTCTGTCTCTGGGAGGTAGAGTTTATGGGACTTTATTTATTTTGTCTTAGTTTTGCTCATTCGCATTGCTAATTTTCCTCTGACAAATGTTCATCACTTATGCAATAATTCATTTTTTTAAATAAATCAAAATAAGTATAGTTTTTATTTGTCACCTCGTCAGAGGGGTAAGCAGCAGTCATCTGGAGCACTCACTTGTCTGAGGCATTGTCCCCTGTTACTAACCCCATGATGAGACGTTCAGCCTGGTCCCCTACCCGGGACCCAAGCAGTCCTTTGCTGGATTTTGAGCTCCAGTGAGTGACTAATATGACAAGTGTGACAAGGGGTGACTCACAAGGACCAAGAGAGTAGCATCGTCATGTGCTGAACAGGAAGTTGCTACAGTCCTCTCACTTGGGGTTTCAGATGTGGTCTGGAGAGTCAGGGCTCCCTGGCTTCATCCTCCCTTTCTGATATGGGGTTCCATCCAGAAACGTCAGGGCAGCTGTCTGTTGTAATGATAGTAAGTAGTCACCCTGGCCAACTCAATGTTTGGTTGTCAAAACAAAGGGCAACCACTAGAAAGCACGAAAGAAAGGCAGCGGGGACTTCACAGAATCATGGGCATGTGAGGACCAGTGGGGACCGGGGGCTCAGAGTGCTTGCATTCCTGTGGGCATCACCCTGGACGCAGCCTGGTCACCCTGTTCAGAACATGTTTGCTAAATGAGAGTGTGTGACCCAATAAGGGACTTCCACTGAACTCCCTACCTAGTGTGGTAATTTCCTTTGCAACACGTCTGACCGATAGGTATTCATACTTCTCTTGAATGCTTCTGGAGACGTGGTACTCACTTCTGCATGTGGTAAGGCATGGCAATTTTCACAGTTGCATCTGTTAGAAAGACCTTCTCCTTCTATTTAGGAGAGTGGTTCTAACACCAAAGCACATCCCAGAATCACCTGCAGAGCCTGTTAAAACACAGATTGCTGGGGCATCCCCCCAGAGTTTCTGATCCGGCAGGTTTGGGATGGGGCCAAGAATTTGCCCTTTTAACCAGTTCACACCTTGATGAAGCTGGTTCCAGTTCCAGCTTCAAACAGACTGCTTTGTGTTTTCCTTTCCTTCCAACCCATTATCGGAGCCTATGGAGAAAAAGCATGGTCCCCAAAAACAACACACACACACTCACACTGATACACCTCTCACACACATGCATGCATGCGCCCCCCACGTCCCCAGCTTCATCTTCTCTGGCAGCACAGGACGATCCCTCCCTGTTCTCTGTGGAACTACTTAAACAGGGATGTGACTCCCAAGTCCTCTTAGTGCCTCCTTAAGAGACCTCTTACAAAACAAACCGTGCAGCCAGGAAACCATAGCCGGAAGAAGATGCATGCTCCGCCTGAAGCCCGACACCCACTGTCGTCTGGGCATGGCTAGGACACCAGGTCAGGGGGCCTGCCACTGCCCTGACTTCTTCCTCACTGGGACCAGGTGAAGGCCTCTGTCTTTGCCTCGGTAATGATCTACCGCCCATCTTTCTGCCAGTGGTTCAACACTGATGTAACTATGCCTTCCAAAGGCTCAGATCATGATGGGGGTTAGAGGCTGAGGGGTGAGGTCTCATGATGGTACCTTATGGCCAGCCACAGGAACCTGGGGTAGAGATGGCCCTCATGGCTCAGCCCTTGGTCCACTCAGCCATGGTGGGCTCCTCTGTGCTTCCCCTGCTCAGCTGGGAGCAGATGCCACATTGAGGGGTATGTTGTGAGGGGGTTTGCAAGTTAGGAGCTAGGGCTAACAGGTGTGTACTCGGAAGGGACAGTCCTGGGGACAATCTGCATGATTTCAGAGGTGACTGAAAACATCCTGCTGTGCTCCGTTCCCTGTGTGGCTCTCCCTGCCCAAGGCTCCTGCTTCATAGGATCACCCCCCAATTAAGCTTCTCTCAAGTCCTTTTCTTGGTAAATGTTGACTAAATGAGTGAATGACCAAATAAATGACTTGCTTTGAACTCTCTGTCTGATGTCTTCTAGGGAACTTTAGGCAGAGTAAAGCCCACCTGGGCTGCAAAGACAGGACGTTCTACCTGCATGTGTTTTAAAGTCCTTGGGGCCTAGGACCAAGCCCTGCCCAAAACACGCATCCTCCAACACAAGGAGAGAGAGAGGTGAGTCTAAACTTTACGTCTCAGGAGTTTGTCCTAGCCTGAAATTGACTCACTATTATTGTTAGATGAGGTGCAGTCACTGTTTCTGAGCTTCAGGTCACCCTCCTGGGCGCTGCCGAGTGATGGGATCCACGTCCAGGACAGAGCTGACTCTCATGTAAGATTTGCACTTGATCTAGCTGGCCAGACTTACCTCACATCGCCCTGACTGTCTGAGCTCCTTTTTGTATTTAAGTGTCCTAGAGAGGGGTGGTCACTTTTGATCATTGGTTTTCCATATGTGACATTTTTCTTAATCTGCAGCAGTCCTATTAAAAGACTGGAAAATCTGAGAAAAGTGGAAAGAAGAAGCCTGAGCATCTGGAAGTGACCTAGATGGTGAGGACCGGATGCAGCAAGGCCATTCTGCCTGTCCCCATTCTCATGTCCCCCAAAGCCCCCAGCAGGCAGTGCTAGCCCTGCCCCTCAGAATCCTTCTCAACACTCAGCTCCAAGCTTCTCCTATCTCCTGGAGCCACATGCTTTTGCTGGACCTTTGAAAATTCAGCTGAATCTATAATGCCAGGGGACATGAAGGGTATGTGGAGCCCTACTCTCCTGAATCTTTGAAGATATACAACCATAGGAGAAGAATTAAAAGGTAGTATGAGAGATCTCAAGAGGCAGTGAGAGGGTCCATCTATAGGCGAAGGCCCTGAGCAAGAGTTGGCCCCTAAAACATGTCTTATAAAATGGATGGTATCTGGACTGGCACAGGGCTGAGGGCAGAGTGTAGCCCGGGAATGTAGCTGGTGAACAGAAGACAGAGAAGTCAGGAGGATGAAGAAGCTGAGGGCTGAGCTGTAGAGGGAGTCTAGTCAGGTTCAGGGGCTGAGTAGTTTTGTTCATCCCAGAGCCACACCTGTAACCCATAAGCAAGCAGGGACACCTGCTACCCCATGAAGCTGACCACACAGAGACGGGACTCTGCCCCATCACCAAGGTCAGGGATCTGTGTGCACAGGACACTAGCATGAGATGCCGTTAACTAGCAATCGCTTCTGGCTCACATTCCAGAGGTGAGCTGTGTGGGGTCCATGATGCCTCTGGGGCAGCCTTTAGAGCTGAGAGAGATGAGAACAGTGATCACCACTCTCCTGCCACTGGGTTGTGACCCCCCCCCCAGTCCAGCCAGTCAGGGGACAGCAGGAGTCTGGCCCTCCTGTCACAGGCAGCTCCACTAAGAAGCAGGCCCAACACCTCTGAGATGAGCATGATGAAGCCACCCCCTCCTTTGTGATTGTAAGAGACATTCCTCACCAGGGTGCTGAGAAGCTGTAGTCCTTCATCCTTCTC
Source organism: Ailuropoda melanoleuca (assembly GCF_002007445.2). Classification (NCBI taxonomy): domain Eukaryota; kingdom Metazoa; phylum Chordata; class Mammalia; order Carnivora; family Ursidae; genus Ailuropoda; species Ailuropoda melanoleuca. Next base: position 91,999,861 of record NC_048230.1, read on the forward strand.
CCTGTCGAGGGAGGACAAAGGCACCCCTGAAGCTTGTCTTTGCTCTGTCATTGAAGGCCTTCTCAGCTAGGGGGAGAGGAACCTGCTCTTCGTCCCATCTTTAGAACTCAAAAGTAGGTCTTTAATCAGACTGGTGTTGACCAAGAGAAGAATGACCACACACACACACACACACACACACACGCACCCCACGCCCTATCCAGACATCCCACCTCTGGCCTTACTGTCTACAGTGGTCATTGAAAACTCTTAAAAAACTAGTCCCTACTTTTGAATAACTGGGCATGGGGTCATCCTAGGAGGGTAGACTCAGCTGGGGAGGCTGGGCCCTTGGAGAACTCTCCTGAAGCTCCTTGGCCCAGGAAAACCAAGGCCTCGGTCTTTGTGCTTGCTGCAATCCTGCCCACCATCATGGAGCCTGGATGGGGACACACCCAGTGTGAAGCTGACATCAGTTACGTCATGAGAGCTACCTGCCCATACCCTTACAGGCCTGAATTCACCTTTCGTCTACCGTGGTAGCTGAGCCTCACCTTGACACAGGTAGAAAGCCATATCGTCTGAGCCAGCGTGAACAGCAGCAGAGTCGGGCTTACTGCACTACTGCATGGGGCTGAGGTTGAGTTAGGGCTCAAGACTTCTGTCTGTTTCATCTGTAACTACTTCCGTTAGCTCTTGATGCAAAGTAAACTACCTCAAATTTGGTGGCTTAAGCCAACAGAAATTATTGTTTCTCACAAGTGTGAGCTGACCAACCTTGTGGCTCTTTCACTGTACACAAAGCTGATGGTGGCTGCCTTATCAGGGGCTCACTTGGGGCAGAACATTCAAGATGGCCCCATCACACATGTGGTGCCTCGGGAGACAGCCAGAAGGCTGCCTCAACCAGGACACTCCGTGTTGTCTCAGAATCTCCCCCTCTTCACAGAGACCTATTTTATGGCAGCTCAGAACACCCAAAGCACAGAAGAAGGCCTCTGGGCCTTCTAAGGGCCTCTAAAGATTTAGGCCCAGAAATGCCAGTCACCGCCAGGCACCTCAGTCAGCTTCACTGTAGTCACTGTAGTCAGCCCAGCTTCACAGCAGGAGGGGACAACTCTCGAGCATCTGTACCCAAAGCCATCTTTGGATCATCTTTCTCTCAGTGTCTCAGATCTCAGAACAAACCCCAGTTTCCGCTAAAGCAGATGACCCCTGTGTAGGCCTGGGAGGGAGGCAACATCACTATAGGTCTCTGCTTCTTCAGATGGAGCATAAAAATACTAGGAAAAGACAGTTTCTCGTATTAGATACTTAATAATCTTATTACAGTTTCATTTTACTCTTGAAGACCCTGGCCAGGATCTTTGGAAAGCATATTATTATGTGCCAAATGCCACCAAACCAGCAATCCCCTTTGACAGGAAGCCCTTGCATCGGGGGACACACTGTTCTTTTCTAGTGTTGTCACTGCGCGTCACCCTCTGACGTAGTTCTCCCATCCAAGTGGGGCAGAGGGAGCTTGTTGCACTCAGCTGGCTCACTGTCCAGACTTGCGTAGGTTCTGAGGTCACTCAGCTAAGACTGGCTAAAAACGGTCACTGTTAGTCCAAAGCACAGGCTCTGTGTCACAGACGTCACCCTGGTGTCTATGCCTCCCCGGGTACAGAGTCGGCCTACGGAAGAGCAACCCCCCAAAGCCCATGGCAGTGTTTTGTGAGGTGTGACTAAAGGCTTCAGAATTCAGCTTTTGGAGATGTGTCTTGGTTAAGAAGCATTAATCATGTCCCCTCGTAAGTACAACGGTTGAGCCAATTTTTGGTTTTGTTTTCAATTAGGAGTTAAATTAAGCATCTAGGACATATATGAGCAGAATTCAGTGAATGCCAGACCACCAATTTGCAGGAAAAGGAGAAGGGCCGTGTACTTAGAACCTACCTCAAAACTGTGGCACAATGACTCTGATTTCTCTTTGGATGTCAGCATGGAAAGAGGATACACCCTGGAGCCTATGGCTCTGAGTGGGGGTGGGGGGTGGGGCAGAAGACTTCACCAGTCTTAGCACACTTGCCAGAATGCCTCTGAGGACATCTCTAACAATGGCATCCCAACCCACAACCAGCAGAAGAAAAATCATGGCTTGCAACTGCACTGTTTTGCCAAATTGTGTTATAATGTTCATTTGTCCATAAATAGAAAATGCCTTTTTGTGGCAAGCTTGAGGTTATATTAGAATTAGATATTTCAGAATGAGAGCCTTATTAAAATTTTCATGGATGACCCAAAGAAACCCAATGATAAACATAACTACCTACTAGAAATTGTCTCTTTTGTCTTTACAGTGGTGGAATATAAATAAATAACACGGATAGAATTTTTCCTGCCGCTGCCTCCAGCCTCAGACACAAAACATTTAAACTGCTTTCCATGCTAAGGGGGTTGAAATGTTTTTTTTGTTTTGTTTTGTTTTGCTTTTTTCCTACAGAAGCATTAGCAAGATGCCTTCCTTTCTACAGAGGCATTAGGAGAAGGAAACTGACTCCCCACCCCCAGCCCAAGCCTGCATGCCATGGTGATGACTGGTGTCAGGCTGAAATATGCAAGATCCCATGAGATTTAAGATGAATTGTAGTTGACACCAGTTCTTAACCTCCTCTCTCCCTTCCAGGACCTGAGCAAACCCTCCCCAAAGCAAGCCAGACAGAGCCTCCTGCTTCAAGTGTGGAGAGGTGTCTTGTAGAAACAGTAGGCTGATGTTCTTCCCCTTCCCAGAAAAGTGGAAGGTCTTGCTTGTCAGCAGCAGCTTCCCTCCCTGTCTTGTCCTGGGTCAGGCTGTGCTGAGAGGCATAAGCCCCCAGTACACGCAGCCCACCAACGTGACCACAATACTAGTTAGAGGTGGCCCCGTTCAAATCACTGGACTTAATAAGAGAGTCCCTACATGGGAATGGCTGCAGGTGTGGCTGGGAATTTGAAGGACAAGAAGTGAGTCCTGGGTCAGTGCAGCCTTGATGAGTTTAAAATAAAAGAAAAGGGCTCCCACCACTCCTGGTGAGCCAGCCACATACCCTCTGGACCTTCCAAACTCCCAGGGTTATGAGACAATTAAGTCTAAAAACAAATGTACTCGTGGCTCATAGAAAGGGTGTCAAATCAGTACCTAGCCCTCTCTGCTTTTCACTACCCAACAGAGAAAATAGTGAGAAGTTTTTTTTTTCTTTCCACTCTGACCTCCAACTTCATCACAGTAGGTGAGGATTTGTTTCTTCATAGAGGGGTCTTAATACCTTGATTGCATCATCCCCACTGGAGTTCTCAGCTGGCAAGAGCAGGGGACTGAGCCAGGCAGACCTCTTTCTTTTGCATTCTTCCACCAGCCAGGAGGTGGCAAAGAGCCAGCCTCGTGCAAGCAGCCTCCTTGGAGGGTGAGTTTGCTGAAGACATGCTATTGTCTTCAAGGATGTGAACTCCTGTTTCTACTCACTCATGGGTACTGTAAAGATTTCATTGACTAACATGGAAAAAAACTGCCTTGCGGTGAGTTGGAACCCTGTCCCCCGTCCCCCACACTGACCCCTGCCTGTGGTGCGACTGCCTGTTGTTTTAGCTGAGCTGAGTCTGGCAGAAGTTGTCCCAAATCCATTCTCAAGGCAATTAACCATCTGTAGTGACTCAACTGGACAGTGTCTGCCTGTCATCACCATTTCCAAATAAACCTGGACTATGGTTTGATTAAAGTATGGAAGCCTGAGCCCCATCACTGTACCATAGCAAAAGCCAGAGCAGGAGACCCATCTAAATGGCACCGTTCTCTGAACAAAGAGCTTTCAGAGAAGTCATTCTCAGACAGTCAGCAGCCACAGATCTCAGCAGGGACCTTCACCTCTGGGAGCAGCACCTCTTGTTGAAGGAAAGGCAGAAATGCAAACTGAAAGAGAACTTACAGACACTGACACAACCCCTCCATTTCTCCAGAGAGACCGGGCGCTTGTCCAGGGCCACCCAGCTAAGAAGTAACAGACAGGCATCTGGTCTACGGTATCGGGAATGCACAGAGGTGGGCGTCCTTGGGCCACCTAATTGTGATTTGAGGACACACAGCAGGATTGGAGGCAGAACTGTTCAGAGTGGGACGACAACCAGAGACATCGAGTCAGGTGTGGGTGGATGATGAGTGTTAGACGCGCATGTCAGCATTTTGCCCACAAGAGGAATCCACCTGCAGCAAAGACCCTGACACACCAAGCCAAGCCTCCCTGCCACCGTCCCTCAGAGCAGTTGCTCCATATCCTGGTATTCTCATGACCAGCAGGGACTATGGGCCAACATTTAAGCAGACTCAGAAATGATGAGAATTCAAAGGCTCTTAATAATAACCCTTGGCTATAATAAATGAACAGATGGACAATGCTTCCAGTCAAATAAAAAGCTGTTGAAGACCCCGCCTGTGTTAACAGTGCTTTATACGGAGAGTCAGGGAAGGATGCCCTCTGGAATCCAGTGCAGAGAGAAGTATGTTTCTTCACGATTAGCCTGGCATACTTTCTATAGTTAGCTAATGAAGAAAAGTCATGAACTCATGGCATTCCTCCATTTCCCCTGGTTACCAGGGGACTCAGATGGGAGTTATATGCTTGAGTCAGTAGTCAACCTTAGAAGAGATTTTATCTTATGGTTTTGTCTCCCCTTTCAGGGCATGATACTTACTTTACGTCTTTATATTTTACTCATATTAATCTCTCTACTTCCATTATTATAATATTCCTCGATCTCTGTAGAAAATAGAAGAGTACAAATTGCATTTGGAGAATGTTTTAACCCTTCCTTAAAAAACACTTTTAATTTCAATGAAAAAAAATAGGCAAACCATTAAAAAAAATCTCTTTCAAATACATTATTCCATTTTTTCCCCAAAGCCCTGCCAAATCCCCATGTCTTCTGAATCTTCCCCTCCAGTCATAGGGCTAAGCATATTTTATTGTGTTCTGATTCTCTGCAGCCTGAGGCTCACTGGAACACTGTGAAGCTTGGGGTGGTGCTGCTGGAGAGCCCAGCACCTCCTCCCTCCCGTCACTGAAGGGAGCCCTAGGTTCAAGGTACATCTTGTTGAGGCAGCAAAGTCTCAAAAGGGCAGCTCAGCTCATTTGGAAAGTGACACCAGAGAAATGCTATTTTTGCTCCCTGTTCCATTCTGATTAGCTTGTCAAATCCTCCCCAGTCTCAGGAAGCCCTGGGCGCAGCCTGTAGGAGCCAGAACAAGGGACGCGGCTGCTTTTTCCCCATGGCCAAGTACAGTCCCTGGTCCCCAGCAGATGATCCGTAAATATTTGCTGGATGCATGTGTCGATTTGGGTGAATCATTTGATTTCTCTGAGCCTCAGTTTCAACAAAATGGTCAGATTAGCTTTTGGCTTCCTTCCAGCACCATCCAGGGGATGAAATGAGATTCAAGGACACGAAACTGTCTGCAATGTATTCAGCACTAGAAAACATGTGACCATTAGACTTTGTGACTCATGGTCAAGAAATAGCCACTGACACTCAGGAAGGCCCCTCCACCTGCTGACTTGCATCTCCACTGATCCAGGAGCACCTTCTGTTTTGAGAATGTGCCTAAATATTTACTTGGTGGAAATACAATTGTGCTGATCCAGTGAGATTAGGGAAGGAGAAATCCTGGATGGCCTCTCCTTGCCTCTGAAGCTCCCTCCATCCTGTGTCTCTACACTGAGGATGGAAGTTCGGGTGAAGAGGGCCGTAGGAGAAAGGCCAGATGGTGCATGGGCCTCCCGACCATGTCAGAAGCAGCCACTCACCCTTGCTTCCATGCATCACACCCACGGAGGATCTATCTCGTCACCTTCCTCCGTGGGGAAGACCAAACCAGGGGCCAGCCCCCTACAGCATCCCCACCGCCAGCTGTTTCTCTTTGCATAAGAAACCAGTTATTGTCATTCTCTACCCAGCACAGTAGCAATTCTGGAAAACTTACATTATACCAGTGCCAGCATCTGGGGAAAATACATAGCAGTGGGCTCCAAAATTTGGGAGAAGTACATTGCCTGAACGTCCAAAGTTTCGCTTTGACAATATTTGTGTTTTAAAGAAGTGTAACCTAAAAACTAGAAATCACATCTTGTTTATTGTTTTTTCTCAATGTTTTACTTTAATATCTGGACGCTGTTAAGCTGTTGTCTCATTAGATATGACTAAAGCCTGTGTTGGTGGGTGATCTATGACCCAGCTACTTTTGAACCCGTGCAGTTGTGTATGTAAAGACAAGGGTCCAAGTGCATCACAAGACTGGCCGAAGACACACGCTGGAATGAGTCCTGCGGTTCAGTGAACCTCCTTTTTAAACTCCTGAGGCAGTTGTTCCTCTCATGGGTGGGACCTAGTGCTAAGGCAGGTACGGAGAGTGAAAACAAAGAAGAGGGATCAGTATCCCATTTCCTGTCCCTCCGTTGGAGTCATTAGGGGCCAGGAAAACAGGAAGGGGGTGAGGCCTCGCTTGGAGAAGGGAAATGCTGAGGAAGTGTGGGCAGGGCACTTGGAGCAGGAAAGACTGTTTGAAGAGGTTGCTTTAGAAGGAGGCCCCTCCTGTCTGAGGAGAAACAGCCCTAGGAAAGCAGTAGGCTGCGGTGGGGTTGGCCTCCCGGGAGGCCGCAGAAGGGGAGAGCCACACCCAGGATTGTTTTCCAAGCACAATTTACAGTCCCCATTGTCGGCCTTTCCTCTGGGTAATTAGGTACAAAACAAGAGCCAGAAATGCTCATCCATCTTGTCACTGGATTTTACTTTCCCTGGCACGTTAGCTCTCAGCTGCCAGGGCAGCCGTTCTAGCCACAAATGCTGAGGAGTTTGGCAAGCCTGGTCTATAATAGTCTCACCCAGAGCTGACATGGCCCCTGGTAAGCAGCTTTAATTTGACAGGGCTGGATACACTTTGCTGTCTACAGCAGATGAGGAAAGACTGTCTATTTTTATGATTTATTTCTGGACCAGGTTCACTGCAAAATTTCAACCAGAGAGGAGGCTTACTTTCTTAGCCTGGGCATCATGCCTTTCGAAGGTAGCTGGAGTACAAATGACTTTGCCTGGGAGAGAATAAATGAGTCAGAAAAGGAAATAAAACTGAACTTCAATCCATCTGGAAGATAGATATGGGGGTTTAATAGATGAGTGAATAATTGACTAAATGTATTTGCATATTGTGATGAATAATCTCAACTCTTATCTGAGAAGTAAATCTCTCAGATCTGTTTCTATTGTGTGTGTGGTGTGTGATATGTATGGTGTGTGCGTGTGGTATGTGTGTGGTGTGTGGCATGTGTGTAGTATGTGATGTGTGTGTAGTGTATGTGTAGTGTGTGTATGCATGTGTGCTGTGTGGTGTGTGTGTGGTATATGTGGTGGTGTGTATATGGTATGTGGTATGTATATGATGTGTGTGGTGTGTGTGTAATGTGTGTGTGTGGTATGTACATGGTATGTGGTGTGTATATGATGTGTGTGGTGTGTGTGTAGTGTGTGTGTTGTGTGTATGGCATGCATGTGATTTATGTGGCATATATATGGTGTATGTGGCATGGTGGTATGTATGTGGCATGTATGTGAGATGTGGTGTGTGTGGCATGTGTATGTGGTGTGTATGTGAGGTGTGGCAGTGTGTGTGTGTGTGGTGTGCATGTGGTATGTGTGGCATATATCTGATGTGTGTGTGGCATGTACGTGATGTGTGTGCTGTGTGTGTGTAGCCCAAATACAAACTGGAGCTTCATATAGACTGGTCTACACATGGAGTCACACTCAAAGGAACACAGCCCCAAAACCAAAACATGAAAAGTTAGTTTCATTTTTTACTCGAGTATGTGGAAGAACGCCAAGGGGAATGAGGCAGAACAGCACTTCTTAAAATTCTGTTTGATCCCCTTGTTCTTCCAGAATTCCGTAGCCTCTCACTTTTAATGGCCGAAGCTCTCCTTACTTCCAGCCTCTAAGCCGTGGCTCATTGAATCCCTGTGGGCCTCCTATCAGCTTCTCGCACTGACTACAAAGCTGTGTCTCCTCTTTATCCACTACCTGAAGTCCTCAAAACGAAAGTCGGCCCAAAGGCTGATCCCAAAAGCCAGACTCACCTCCCTCCTGTCCCCCCTCCTACACAGGCTGGACTTGCTCCAGGCTCTCTGCGTCCCAAACCTGATGGGCCCACACGGACCCTCCCAAGGAGCAAGGACGGAGGAGGCCGGGGTGCAGGATTCCCAGTGCTCCTTCTGGGACAGCGTGTGGGGAAGGAGCAGGGGATGCAATTTAGAAATCCCATTTTTCGGGGCGCCTGGGTGGCACAGCGGTTAAGCGTCTGCCTTCGGCTCAGGACGTGATCCCAGCGTTATGGGATCGAGCCCCACATCAGGCTCCTCTGCTGTGAGCCTGCTTCTTCCTCTCCCACTCCCCCTGCTTGTGTTCCTCTCTCGCTGGCTGTCTCTATCTCTGTCAAATAAATAAATAAAATCTTAAAAAAAAAAAAAGAAATCCCATTTTTCATGTGAATACATCTTGTTGCGCAGCACTTCCCGGGCCAAGCTCCACAGGCTTCTGGAAGGAGAGCGAGCCTCCACACGTGACAAGCAGGGGCATTTCCCACTCACAGTCGAACCCTGCATGCACGGGGAGCCTTTCCCTGGAGCGTGTCACCCCTCAGGCACCTTTCTCAGACCCTCAAACCTTCACACCCCGAGTCTTCCTCACAAGTCTCAGAGTTGTGCAAAAATGCATGTAAGAGGCTGGGCCGCCAAGTAAATGTCCCGCCTTGTGCCACCTTAGCTCCCACCGTGGTGGGTGGGAGGCAGGGGCAGGTCAGGTCAGACAAAGCAGGTGAGCTGGAAGCACAGGCACGGTCTCCAGCTGGGGTGTCCTGGGCTGAGGCCAGGAGACCCTGACCCCTCCAGCCTGGTTTGTCACTGAGCAGGGACTCACGTTTTGTTCAGATTACAGGGATCTGGACAGAGGGTGAATCCACAGTGACTGAGCAGTTTGGAAATCCTTAAGCAATACTAGCATGTGAGCACAAGCACAGGAAATCTCTGGGCAAGTACACAACATCAGGGCTCCTCTTGGCTTTGGAGAGCACAGCCTTGCTGAACACCCAGGTTGAGATCAGGCGCCAGCTCTATCCCAGCTCTCCCCCAATTGCTCTCACCCAGGCATTTTCCCTAAAAATCTGTGCACGTTTAACCCCATGTTTCCATCTTTTGGGCTCATCATTGTTATCCTTGGGACTCCGCTGGGTTAACAGGAGCCCGATAGATAAATAACATACCGAGTGACAAGTTAACAGGAGCCCGATAGATAAATAACATACCGAGTGACAAGTTAATCCCAAGACATTCTGACGCCCTCCAACACGGAATGCCTCTCTGCAAAGAGCCCAGACCCAGCATAGAAAGAGCAGAGTAACACACATGACGCAAACAGAAAACGGTGCCGGAAATGGTAAAAATGGAGTAGGAGCCTCCCTGGGGTTGAAATGGCTGCAGGTGCATGGAGCCCTATGGGAGGGGCAGCTTCACAGCAGAAAAGCATTTTAACTTAGGTCTTGGAAGGAGGGCACATTTCTCTGCCAAAGTGAGGCCAGGGCATCCCTGCTAAAGGAACAATTGGAACAGAAGGATGAGGGAGGTCACACTCCAGTGCTTAACCTTCAGGAGGAGGAGGGCCTCATGGACTCACCCCCCAGCCCCCACAGCAGGCGGAATCCCCAATTGCTTTCTCACACAGCACCCTCTCTGATTTTTCATTGTACTCACCACATTTGTAATTTGGAGTGATTCGTGCGATTATGTGTTGAATGTGTCTTTGCCACCAGACATCACAGCGCATGAGGGCTGTGCCTTCACGTTGTGGTTGACCCAGTGCTTGTCACTGTGGCTGGCATGTCGTAAGGTACTCAGCAGCATTTGTCAACATAAACATGAAATTGCCTGAGCGGCTGCCTCTCACCCTGGGCTGCCCAAGGCAAACACCCTGCCCAGCCCAAAATCAGGGGTCTCTCCGGGAGAACTCAAGGACATCGGGGACACCCTGGTCTAGGACTCTGGCTTGTTCCTGGGACAGAGAAGCCTGGGCCCAGGCCAGGACTGATGGCAGAGGGGGCATCTGTGCACCCAGCTTGGGAGACCTCTGCTGGGGGACCCCATCTGGGGGATGGGGCCACCTCTGTGAAATTCCCTCAGGGACACCCGTGTCTCCTCGAGCTCCCACCAGGTCCCTCTGTGGCTCTCTATAGCTTGGAAAGGGTGAAGTTAGAGCCGCAAAGGCCACCAAAGCTGCTCTTGGCCTCCTGTCTCCAGAATGTAGGGGACCGTGCCCTCTTCTGGCCAGGCCTTGCAGAGCCCTGGGAAATCGGCCAGGGGAAGTCTGGAGCTTTCTGTAGGAAACAGGCAAGGAGGAGGAGGCAGCCTGGGCTGACACACCGGGTTCAGAACCCTCTTGGTCTTGGGCAGGTCCTTCTGTGGGGGAGGGGAGGGGATAGGGTGGGCCGGCTGAAGGGAAATCACGCACACACCCTCTTTTCACTTTGGAGTTGGCTCTACACTCCTTTACAAGCCTCAATGGAAAAGCCACACTGATCCTTTATGGCCAAACAGCTGACCTTTTCCCAGCTGTTTGACACCCAATTATATATGGCAGTTTCCAAAAAGTAAACCCAGGCTTCAAAGATAAAGGCTGACCCCAGGTTGGACATCAGAAAAAGCCACAAACCTGACAGCTGGCCCCAAAGGAAGCCCCAGGATCGTGGTGAGATCTGGTGAGGACAGCATCTTCACTGGAAAACAGGTACCACCCCACCCCCAGGCCGACACTGGGAGGGGGCAAGCAGTGACACCTCACACCACCCCAGGCCAGCAGCTGGGATGTGAGCTGAAAGCCACATCTGTTAGAATCCCACAGGCAGCAGGACAGGGCCAACAGGAACAAGAGAGCAGACAGATCAGCAGGGGTGGTTCACAGATGGGGAGGCCTGTCAGTGAGTGTCTTCTCCCTGGATCAGGTACAAGAATCCGTTCTTCAGTTAACACGTATCTGTTGAGCACCTACTGTGGGCAGCGCTCCCTGCAGGGTGCCAGGGATCCGTCAGCAGGCAGTCACTGCGCCGGCTCTCCACCGCGTGGAGCTGGTGGCCGATGCTCGGTCAAATCTTCCTACAGCCACATACACACACACTGGTGTGCACACGTGCCCATGGACCCATTTACACACTTGCAGATGCACGCACACAAAATGAAAAAGGTGACAAGACCCATGACGGGGAGTCCATCTCATGCTGAGTGGGGGAGGGATGGTAATCAGGAAGGTCTTCCCAGAGGAAGAGGTGCTGCATTTCAGTCCTCGGGAGGAATGATCTAGGGTGGGGAATGGAGTGTTCAGAAGGTGGATCAGCATGTGCAAAACCCCTGAGTAGGATGAGGCCTGCACAACTGAGGAACTGAAAGGAAAGTCCCCATGGATGGAGGCCATTAAAGAGGAGGAGGCTGCAATGGAGGCCAGAGCCCTGGAGGCCATTCTTGGCATCTTGGTCTTTGGCCTGAAAGAAAGGGTATTAAAACTGGGGGAAGGGACAGGATGCCTGGGTGGCTCAGTTGCCTAAGCATCGGACTCTTGATTTCAGCTCAAGCTGGGATCGCAGGGTCTTGGCATCAAACCATGTGTCAGGCTCCATGCTCAGCAAGGAGTCTGCTTAAGATTCTCTCCTCTTCCCTCTGCCCCTCCCCCCACTTGTGCACACACACTCTCTCTCTCTCTAAAATAAATAAATAAATCTTAAAAAAAAAAAAAAAAAGAAAAGAAAAGCCTGGGTGAAGGGACAGAGTAGAGCTGGGACACCAAAGAGGAATGTCCCTCCACAGCCCAGGGAGAGCAGCTGGCCCTGGATGAGGATGTACACGGACAGGTAGACTGGAGAGACACCAGGGAGGTGATGTGAACAGGGACAAGTTGACATCCCAGAAACTAAGCCTGAAAGGCACTTCCAGTTCTTCCCTACAAAGCCGTGAGTCACGACCTGTCTGCACACCATAATCACCCATAAGTTTCACAAGATGATGATGCCTGGACCCCTGGGCATCTGGATTTAATGCAGGTGATTCTGATAAGCACCAAGTGACTGGAACAGGAACCCTAGCCAGTCACGGTCCTGATGGCCACTGGGGACCACAGGGTCTGGACATCTCCCCCACACATTCACAAGACCAAGAGTCTGCTTGCTTCTCCCTCTTCCTGTCTGGAGCCTCACTCGTGGCAGAACATTAAGAAGTGGAGGGAAAGGAAACTCAAACCCGTCAATTTCAAAATCCATCCTGGGGAAACAGTCTGGAGGCTGATAAGCGGAGCCCCTGTGTGGAGCCAAGCCATGGCTGGCTCTCACTCCCATCCACAGAGAGTGGCTGGCACGGGCTCCGAGCTGCGCACTTTGCCTTTCTGGAAATGTCTCCCTTGCCGAACACCGTTGGTCCATCAGGGGTGAGGGAGGGCCACCTCCCCTTCCAGGCGGCAGTCGCAGGGCTGCCCTATGGGCCGTGCCCCAGTGGTTGCACATTGGCTGCTCTGTGTTCTGCCCCTGCCAATTCTGTCCATGGGGGATATTTTCCAGGGAAAGCTATCAACTGTGAGAAAGAGCACACATTCCTGAAATATCTGATAAACAAGTATTTTTCCTTTATCCATCCCACTTGAGTAAAATGCATGGGTGATTGCCGGTCATGATTTGTCCCCTCTGACTCTTTGGCAAAGTGGCCCTTCCCAGCCTGCACCTCCCTACTTGGGTCCCCTTTCCTCATCTCCCTGTTTACCCCATTCATGTTTCCTTTTGCTCCAAGTCCCAGGCCTCGTCTCTCTGTGTCTCTCTCTTTTTTTTAATAATATTTTTTATTATATTATGTTAGTCACCATACAGTACATCCCAAGTTTTTGATGTAAAGTTCCATTGATTCATTATTTGCTTATAACACCCAGTGCACCATGCAATATGTGCCCTCCTTACTACCCATCACCAGCCTATCCCATTCCCCCACCTCCCTCCCCTCTGAAGCCCTCAGTTTGTTTTTCAGAATCCATAGTCTCTCATGCTTCATTCCCCCTTCTGTTTACCCCCCCTTTCTTCTTCCCTTTCTTCTCCTACCAATCTTCCTAGTTCTTATGTTCCATAAATGAGTGAAACCATATGATAATTGTCTTTCTCTGCTTGACTTATTTCGCTTAGCATTATCTCCTCCAGTCCCGTCCATATTGCAGCAAATGTTGAGAAATCATTCCTTTTGATGGCTGAGTAATATTCCATTGTATATATGGACCACAGCTTCTTAATCCAGTCATCTGTTGAAGGGCATCTCGGCTCCTTCCACAATTTAGCTATCGCGGACAATGCTGCTATGAACATTGGGGTGCATATGGCCCTTCTCTTCACTGCGTCTGTATCTCTGGGGCAAATACCCAGTAATGCAATGGCTGGATCATAGGGTAGCTCAATTTTTAACTTTTTAAGGGACCTCCACACTGTTTTCCAGTGGCTGTACCAACTTGCATTCCCACCAAGAGTGTAAGAGGGATCCCCTTTCTCCACATCCTCTCCAACAATTGTTGTTTCTCTGTGTCTCTCTTCACTGTCATGTGCAGCCTCGAAGAGGAGCTTTTTCAATTTACATTTTCAACTGCTTTTGCAGCACTCAGTCTTTGAGGAGAAAGAGGTATGAAATTTCTCACCAGAACAAACCTGAGGTGGCCCTTCCCAGCGAGGAGAAAACTTCGGGGGTGGGAGTGGGGACAGGGGCACGTGTCCCCGGTGGGGGTGGGTGGGGACCCTGAGTCACACACTCTGGGTGGAGGTGCTCCAGGGCATTGTTAGAATGTGCCCACACCCACGGAAGCTGTTTCAGTGGTGACTCTCAGTACCCCAGCCCAACGACTGGCCCCCAGCTCTGGCTCCAGAAGCCCCCGGGGACCTCGACCTCAAGCACCCTCATGCCGGTTGGCACTAATACCTGAGTGGATTGGGACCAGGCAACTGCCAGCCTTTTCCAGTCTGAGACAAGCCTTACCCAACTGCAAGAGAGCCATGTGCTTGAAATGGATGGCTCAGGAAAAGGTTGACATTTGTGTGGTACACTTATTTCCTGAAGACAGAGAAGTCTGTGTTTAATATATTTTAAAACAATGTCTGGAAACTGCACTTTACTTTTTCAGATGTACTTAAATGTCTAAACTTCAACAGTGTGGAAAATTTACTTGTGACCTAAGGATGCCAGACAATGGGACCTGAGTGTAGTATTCATGTTGATGTGGCTGTGTTTTATCTCTGGATGCATGGAATGCTTTAAGAATTGGAAACCAACATGCATTCAGGTGCTAATAGTTCCTCCATGTGTCAGGCCAGCACTGGGTAGATGTCGGGGATGGAGAAATAAAGATAACTGTTAAAGTCCCCGCACTCATGGGGCTTATGCCCTAGTGGGGGATTCAGACAACAAACACGCAAACAACTAACCAAGGAAGAAGTTGGGCTCCAGGGCTCACTCCAAATAGGTGCTGTGCCTGTTGAAGGATCTGCCTCCTTAGGCAGGGCACACAAGGACAGAGTGACCTCGACTGAGGTGAAGCCTGCAGCAAAGTCCCTGGGCAGGGCCTCCTGGGTAGAGAGGGCAGTGAGTCACGTGACCCTGGAGCCTGATGAAGCCTGTATGTGGAAAGGACAATGAAGGTCTGTGTGGCCAAGTGAAGAAAGGAAGTGCCTGCGGAGAGTTGGGCAGAGGCCAGGTCCCAGCCTCAGTCTTAGGTGCTGGTGACATGTCAGTAAGCTGACAAGCCACGTCCAAGCAGTGATGGCAGGTTTGAGTTATGTTGTAAAAAGCAGCCCCCCCCCGACCCAGGAACCCCAAGGAGAATAAGACACAAATCCAAGCATTGCTTATTCTTCCCTAAAAATCAAACACCATTGAGGGTAAGCCGTTTTGGTCATCTCTGGAACTATAGGAAGAGTAAGTCTGTGTCCCAGGGGACAAGGCACTCATCATTGGTGGAGGGGACTCACTTCGAACCCAGGAACACAGCATCATATGCACATGAGCCATATAGAGGGTCACACTGGAAGTTGTGGAAGCAGAGAGGACACAACAGAAACTTTGGGGGAAATCATGACAGGCTGCTCAAAGAGATGCCATCTGACTTGGGGCCACTAGGCCAACAGTATTCATTCTTGACAAAGAGGTTGTGCAAGAGTACAGGGGCAGGCTGGAGCAGGTGGAGTTCCAGGGGCACCTGCAGTGCCTCGAGGGTGTAGGGCCCGAGGAAGCTTGAGGATAGATGAAGAAAAATCTTAGCACCAAACAAAGGGTTTTTTTTTCTATTCCTGGAAGTAGTGGGAAAATCCTCAAGGTGTTTCATTCTGGAAATAACACTGCCACAGCTCCTGTCCTCCCAGTTTTGCTTTTTTACAAATTTTATTTTAGAAAATTCTAATTGAGAAATGCAAGCAGAAAACATCTGGCATCACTAGATATCTCTGAGTCTCCCCAGCAAAGACAAACAAAGTTGCATCTTGACGTCTGGAGTGTGAATGTGCTGACGTGCAGGAGACAACTTAACCCTTCACCCCAAGGACTAACCCCTGCAGGATGTTCTGTCTCCACAAACAGAATTTTCCCAGGCCATGGCTGTTCCGTAACCAGAGAAGGCAAACAAGCAGTTGTTGGATGTATGGCAAGTTGAAGGGAGGTTTTGTCTGGTTTGGTTTGGTTTTGTGTTTTGCATACCCATGTTTGTTCAATGCCACAAATTATTTCAGCAATTCTGTAACTCAGCAGACTTGCCCCTCTGTAGGACTTCGCTAATACATCTAAGTCACCCCTGCCCCCGTGCATAAGTTTTGGCAGCACCTAGCTGAAATCCATTTTTATCTGAGCAGAGAATTCCAAGGGCAGACTCTCCCTGCACTGCTGTGAAAGCCACTCCAATTGGACAAGTGGTTTCCCTCTGGAATGACAGACTAAACCACATGGTTCTGGCGTGATGAAGTTGATAAACTCTTTTTTTGCAAAAGAACCTGAGATCTTTGAGTCTCTAAACCACAAGAAGTGCCCCTAAGACCCAGGAGTCAGAGCTGAAGATGGTGAGGACATTGACTGCCCCAGCAATGACCTCAGACAGCCAAAGGTGACAAATCCCATCCTAGTCTGTTTGGGCTGCAGGGTCACATAGACCGAGTAGGTAACACACAACAGAAATATATTCCTCATGGTTCTGAAGGCTGGAAATGCAAAACCCATGTGCTGGCAGATTTGGTGTCTGGCGAGGACCCTTTTGCCACTTCACTGACCACCATCTTCTCACTGTGCCCCACATGGTGGGAAGGGTGAGGGAGCTCTCGGGGGTCTCTTATGAGGCCACTAACCCCATTCGTGAGGGCACCACCCTCAGGACCTCAGCACCTTCCAAAAGCCCCACCTTCTGATGCCAACCCCTTGGAGGAATATGTTTCAATACATGAATTTGTAAGGATGGCAGGATGCAAACATTCAGTCCACAACACCCCCCGCACCCTTTGTCAGCTGCAAAATGACATGTCTACAGGATGCCAGAAGGGGAAAAGAAAACCAAACTTGGTGGTGTGCTCCAATTCAGGTCTTCCCAGAAGCAGACCCAAGACAACGATGTGGGTGTGAGGAGATTATCTGACCCCAAGATACAGGAGAGGAGGAGTAGGGAAGTGAGGATAGAAAGAGAAGGGAACCCACAAAGGGTGTGCTGGAAAGCAGGTCATCACTGAGGGCAACTGAGGCTCTACCCCTCTTGGAAGTTTAGGACCCAGAGTAGACATGCACTCCTGACCTACTCCACCCACCAAGAAGCAAGGGAGCTGGGGTATTTCTATACTCACTCCCATGAATCATTGGTTGAGGGCTGTTGCTATGGGTGGGAAATGTTAATTCTCCAACGTTTTTGTCCTGCACACCAGCAGACTTCCATGGACCAGGTGAGCTGAAGTCAGAGAGACCACAGCGCTTGTAGCTGAAGCTGGCCTGCGTGCACTGACCTGGTGAGGGCGGGAACATACAGACAGGCACTGATCCTCGTTTACTATACGGCATGTGGAAGGTTCTATTTCTTATCCTCAGGCTTCTGTCAATACTTACTGTGTGCTCCACATTCTTTCTCTGCCTGGAGGCCCAGGATCACTCATGATGATGGCACTCACCTTGTCCCTTTGCATCTCCAGACTGACCACCCCCACAGAGACACCTCTCAATGGCAAGGGGGCAGGGTACAGATTGAGCTCCATGACAGTGACAAGGCCTCCATGGTCACTCTCAGTCTCTCCATCTCCCTCACTTTCACTCCCTGAGGCTGCAGGCCTTTCCTCTCTACCTCCTTCTAGTCCAGTTGGCCTGCTACAGAACAACTTCCATTGTTGGATCCTGACCCACCATCCTCCCCCCTCCATACCCCTGGGGTGGGTCAACTCCAAAGTGCTTGTGCTCAGCACTGTGTCTGCTTTCCAAGATTGTTCTCAAAAGGAAGAATCTGGTTATTCAGCCTTTCTCAACTATACACTCCTGATCTGATGAACATGGCTGAGTCCCTGGCCCAAGCCTGGCCATGAGGGCATAGGCAAAGGGAAGCTCCCTGGAATAGTTGCAGGTAGGAAGATGCTGACTGGCACAACTAATATGACAAAACTAAGGCTATTCTAAAGAAAAAGTGCCATAATCTGTATTTGAACAATTTACATTCTCTTGTGACCACACTTCCATGTCACTGAAAGTACACCTGCATCATCTTTTGTAGGGACCACATCCTGCTGTCCTATAATGGGATGTACCTCAACGGATTTACTGATTCCCCTAGTGCTGAACACCTAGGTTGTTTTCGATTATTCCCTATAACAAACCACTCTCGATGAACTTTTCTGTACATAAATACTTTATTATTATCTTAGAATGAATTTCCTGGGACTTTCTAGATCCAGGATCTAGAGCCACTCTTTCATTTCACTGTCATGATAACACCATGAAACAGGGATTAGCACCCCATTTTACAGAAGAAGAAACTGAGGCAACATTCAAGTGGACACAGCTCTTATAATTTCTCATCTGAGGGGTGAGAGAGTCAGGATTCAAACCCAAGTCTGAACAGGAGAAGCATCGTGGCTGTAAAAATGAGCCATGGATGTATAAGCCACAAATTGAAGTCTGACCCATCTAAAGGGAAATGCAGCAGAAGCTGAGAATACTTCAGCCTTCAGACTTACATGCAGAAGGCTTTCCTATTTCTTGCACCAATGAATGACCTCATTGGTCATTTTTCTCCATGCTGGAAGGTGGTTGCACAATTCAAAGTGGAATGACCTTTGAAGGTGATATTGTCTGGGAAAGGCATTTTCCCTGAGCTGCCATTTCTTCATGTTGCATTTGTAACCTCTTGGATTGGCCACCATAAGGAGTACGTGGATCATGTCATTATTCCCATTTCACAAGAAGGGAAAATGGCACTGGAGGCAAAGCTCAGTGGCCACCGAGGGACATGGGGAGATGGTATAGGAGGTCCAAGAAGAAGGAAAAAGGGTGGCATGCCTACCCTCCTCCTAGGTTCCATGTCACTTGGTCAAAGCTGGGGATGCATGGGGCTTAACTGTCTGGCATGAGAGAGGGTGAAACAGAGGGCCCAGTGGTTGAGGAACCCCAGAAATGATACAGTCACCCTTGTGATGACAGTCCCTAACACAAAGACCAGACGGTAACAGAGAGAAGAGTGGGGCAACATAATCACTGAAAAGAAGAGGACAATAAGCCTTGTCATCAAATTAACTTGCCCACACCCATCTTGGGTAGAGGGTGGTAAAGGTCAAAGGAGAAGGGGAGGGCAAAGCTGCCCTAAAATGCCAAGGATGGTCTTGGCTTGGGGACCAGGGAAGGAAAACTGGAGAGAGCTCTGTTTCTTCGGGATGTTGCCCCACCTGGCCAGCCCTGCCAGGAAAACTGATAATGCCAGAATAGGGTCTCCTCCCCACATGAGTATAAGATCTGCAACTCTTTGTCAGAAAATCTGAGTCAGGGCCTCAACTCTGCAGACAGTTACCCAAAAAGACCTGGGTTTGTGATCCAGCAAAGATCATAGTGCAGATGCAACAAGTTTCTGGAAGGTCTATGTTCTTAAAACAAAGGTATCTGTATTAGTTTGTTAGTGCTGCCATAACAGAGTATCACAGGCAGGTAGGGGGGGGGCGGTAAACAACAGTTTATTTTTCATAGTTCCAAAGGCTGAAAGTCTGAGATCAGGTGTTAGCAGATTTGGTTTCTCGTGAGTTCTCTCTCCTTGGCTTGCAGATGGACACCCTCTTCATGTGGCTGATCTTCTCTGCACACACATCCTGTGTCCAAATGTTCTCTTCTTATAAGGATACCAGTCAGACTGGAATGGGGTCCATCCACATGTCCTTATTTTACCATAATTACCTTCTCAAAGTCTATCTCCAACTACAGTCACATTCTGAGGTATTAGAGGTTAGGAACTCAACATGAATTTGGGGGGAACAAAATTCAGCCCACAGTGGTATCCAAATTAAAAATAAAGAAGTAAATCATCAATATTCACAGATAACATGATCTTATATATAGAAAATCCAGTAGAATCCACAAAAAAGACTACTAGAGTCAATAAACACAGTCAGAAAAATTACAGAATTCAAGATCAACACACAGAAATCAGTTGTATTTCCATACAATATCAATAAACAACCAGAAAATTACATTAAGAAAACAATTATATTTACTACAGCATCAAAAAGAATAAAATACTTGGGGATAAATTTAACCAAGGAGGTATGAAATTTTTACACTGAAAACTACAGAATTGCTGAAAGAAATTAAAATAGACCTAAATAAATGAAAAGATATCCCATGTTCATGAATTAGAAGACTTAATATCTTGCAGTGGCAATACACCCCAAAGATACCTACACACCTACTAATTTGTGCACTTTTCTGGATGTACATTGCATTTGAGTAACAAAGGTAAAAGCAAAAAAGAAAGAGCCCCCAATGTTTTCCCATCACACCTAGAGAGGAAAAAATTCAAGAATCCAAGGTCCACAAGGCCCCATGATGAGCCTCTGGTTACCTCTCTAGCATGCTCCTACCTTACAGACCCTGATGACAAAACCAGATGGAATCAGAAGACTATTACATACAAAAAATGGACCAGGCTTTCTCTTGTCCCCACAGGATGGTCCTGAGACCAATGTTGAAGCTGGACAAGCTTTACCTCAGGAGTAATCAGATCCTGTACCTGAGAGCTGCCCATGGGACCACCACTGTTTGGTGCACTGTGTTCCTGTTACCACCTGGGTCTGTGCAGAGCCATGCAGAAGGACACCATCCAGTTCTAATTACACCAGAGAGAGCTGCTCTTAGCCTGACTGGTTTTTTGCTGTCTGGTCCAGCTGCCTCAATTTCCCAAGTAGAATCAGGCACATAGTCGCCCTTGAAGATGCCAGCTGATGGAGTGTCTATGCAAAATTCTGTGACTCTGGCTGGGCAAAGTGGGTGATGCCAACAAGGAATGATGGCTGGGGAGGCTGCCATGGTATCTGCAGAAAGAGAGATGGTTTCAAATTCCTGCCAGGCATGATTCAAATCTTGAGAGAGGCTGATGTCTCAGTTTGGTGTGCAGAGGATGCTGAAATGTACCCCTCAGTTGCCTTCAGAAATTAAGGGTGTACCCTTAGCTCCAGAGCCCTCAGCTGTATGATCAGCTCCCTGGGGATTTGTCTCAGCTGCAGAGAGCCACCTTACCCATTCATGCCCCCTTCCTTGAGGGAGACTTCCAAAGACTGAGTAATGTGACCCAAAGTCTGGGGACATGTGTCCCTACTAGGACAACTCCAAAGGGTCATCCCAGTCTCAGAGCTCCCCACAGGGTGTGCTGAGGTCTCTGACCAGATGGCATCACAGGGCCACTTTCTTCAGCCCCACCCTGCAACCTTCTTATCCCTTCCGGGGGTGGGGGGGGTGATGGAATCCCAGAAGCACGCCTAAGATGTGACCTGCATGCTATTTCCACCCCGGGGTTTGCCTCCCTGAGAACCCAACCTGCACATTCTTCCTGATCCTACTGAGGACTTTCTTCTGCTACAAAGTTCCAGGCTGTCCGGATAGTTGGTACATGCTCCTTTCCTGGGAGCCACAGGAACATCATTTTTCATCTGTCAGTCTGTCACCCACTTCCTCAGCCTGCTTGCTGGCCAGAGTGCTGAAGGAGCAAGGGTCAGTGATGTTTCCAGCACACACACTTTTATCACAGGGCAAGCTCCCAGATCACAGTGGACAGTTTGTCCTCTCTGAGCTTGTCTCCTCAACTGTGAAAGTAAGGAGGTGGCCTCCATGGCCACCATGTGGCCACCATCCACAAATGTCATTTTTAAACTTGAAAATAGAATGCCAAGTAGCAAACACTTTCACACACACAAAGCCAATGTTTCCAAATTCCCACTACTAATCAAGGTCAATCATTATGCTATCCACACCATTTAGTCATTGCACACAAATTGTCTAATAATCGAGATGTATGCAGGGTTGATGAGGTGAGTGAGGTGAGGGGGTCCAGGGAAGACTGGGGTTCCTCAAAGCCTGCAGTGGTGTCAGTCTCCTGTGTCCAGCAGCCCTGAGGATAAAGGACTACAAGAGGGGACAGAATGGGCCCGTCCCCTCTGTGCTCCAGGCTGGAAGCTCTTTCTTCCTTAGCAACCTGACATCAGTCACAGGTTCTGCATTTGTGTTTTTTCCTGGCCAGAGCACATCTAGACAACCAACTCCTGTTGGTGCTGAAGAGCACAGGAGCATTGCCAGTCAGAGACTGCCCTCTTCCTCTCCCTCCTGCTCAGGGGGAAAAAAGGTAGGATCCACCAGATTATTGCCCTCTCCTGAGGTTGCCGTGCTGCACCCACAAGGCAGAAAAACTCTGAGCAAGCACAGTCTTTCTGACCTCACCTGGCAGACTTGGGTACCTGGATGAGTTGCTTACCTGGGCCAATCCTCAGCTTTCTCACCTGAAGAGCTGGGAAATAAGCCCATACATCATCGGCTCCACACATCATCGGTGACCAGAGAAGGCATGCACAGTGTTCAGCACCCGGGAGAAATCAGCAATGATCATCACCAGATCACAGCCCTTTGAACTTGGACTTGCAGGGCCCATCTCTTACAAGGAAGACACCTCTCACCTACAGCGACCATCTTGGGCGTTGCAATACCTGTGGGTGTGAATGGGGTTCTGAGGCATGGTGGTGGAGGACATTTCCCAGAACCAGGTAGCAAGACCCAGCTTACACTTCCTGGTTCTTTGGCTTGAAAAAAGTCATGATCCTTGAGCCTCCATTTCCTCAACTGGACATGGGGCTCAGCAAACCCATTTCTCAGGGATGAATGTGAGAATCAAGTGAAATAATTCAAGTGAGAAGTCCTCACACCCCCAGCAAGTGCTGGCTGACTCAGAATGCTGTTTGAAATGTAGGAGGATGTGGCCATGCTGATGGGTACATTTACCTGGTCAGGAGAGGGCAGAAAGTTTAACCTAGCTGTGAGTACCATGGGCCAGGGCTGGCTGGACACAGAGGACTCCAGCGGGTAGCCAGCAGGAGGACTCTAGGAGTCCAAGTTAAATATGGCTGAAGAGGTCATGTACAGAGAAAATGATCAGGCAGTCCTAGTGTATTCTCACTCAGATCTATCTGCCTGTTCACAGTGAACCCTCTGACAGTCTGAGATGCTCTGTTTCCTAAACACACTGGCCTGTCTCATGTCATTGAACATGCTGTATGGCCTGCCTGGAATGTCTTCCTTCTCCATTCCCACACTCCTGTTACCCCAGACTCCTATTCATCCCTCAAAACCCAACTCTGCCATCAAGTATTCCAGGAAGACCCTCATAGCTCCATCACCACCTATGAGCATGGAATCACATCCATGCTTTGACCCAAGCTGTGGTGGATGTTGGTGATGAGCCCAGCCCTCCCTGAGAGAAGCGTTTATTCCACAGGAGGCATGCTTCTTGGCACAAGCAAGAGCTCCATGATGGCTGTTGGGCTATTGGGCTTAAATTTGTCATTGCACACACCCGAAGTTGTCCTCTCTGGAGTGACCCTTCCCACAGCCAAGAGAAGCAGAGGACCTGGGCAAATGACCCCAAGGAGGAAGAGAGGACTCCTGTGAGCTATGTGGACTTTCTACATGGATATAGTTGCCTATGGGGCCAAAACCCTCTTGGGGGTGACCAGGCCTGAGCTGCATTGAGAGCACAGCTACAGGAATGGTAGCAAGCCAAGAACAGGGAATCTGCTTTGTTTTTTGAAAGTTATCCTTTTTTTTCCCCTAGATAAAACTGCATATGGGGTGCTTTTGAGATGCTGTCCCCAGAGTCTCCATCCTGGATATTGGCAGCTGCCTGGACAAACCTTTCCAAGGAACAGCCAGGTCACAGTGAGGGTCAGAAGAAAGCACTGGACCGTGGCAGCTGCAGGGCAGACCATGCGTGGGACTGGGGAGAGGCCTTCTCACTGCCAGCCCCCCTCCTAGGTCTCTCTCTCCACGTCCTGGACCACACACTGAGTGCTGTGGCTCCCGTCACTGTATCCGGGGGGGGTTGGAGGACAGTCCCACTGAGAGCCACCCAGAAGGCCAGCCCACCCCAGGAGACCCAGACCAGGCCCTGCTCAGGAACACTGAGAGCTCCATGGCACCCATCAGACATGGGACCAGGGAAATCCCTCCCCCTTTTCTGGACAAGACATGCCTTATTTTCCAGAGTCCATCCTGAGGGTGACTGAGGATGGCCTCCTTGTTCTCAGCGAAGGACAAATGCATCTCTTTCCCAGACCACACAGCCCAGAGGAGCTGTCATCCATGTGTTTGTTAAAGGAAAAAAGAAAAAAGGGAGAAAATAGGATTCTACCCGCGTTCAGTCACCCAGGGCCCAGCTCGGGCGGTTAAAATCCCCTGGTGTGTTTGACGCTGGGCCCAGCAGGGCGGGCCACATGCCCTCCCCTCCTGTATCTCGAGGTCACTTCTATTCCAGGAGGTGAGACTACCCCCACCTCCCAATAAAGAAACATCACGGAATGAGTCTATTTGTGCCTTCCTGCTCAAAGTGAAGGCCTGATTTCTTTCCCCCCCAAAGCCTTTTTTGGCTAAGTTCTGATGCTTTCCTAAACTTTCTATCTTATTTCCCCTAGACCCTCTGTGGCTCAGCAGGTTTTCTTTTCTGTTCTTATGACTACCTCTGTTTCATGCCCAGATCGTTGACAGCCACTGTGGTTTCAGGGTACTGATGACCACGTGTACTGAGTGCGCACATGGCACCAAAGGGCTTGCACGGGAACTTCATGGTTAAGTCGCCCATCCCCCATTGTTCAGGTGAGTTATAAAGCTGAGAAGCAGGGGGTCTGGCAATTTGAACTCTGGCCTCAAAACCCATGCTCTTTCATCCCAGCAGGACTCCAAGAGGCTTGGAGGGCTTTTGGAATGTTGAGCAACCATTCCCCATGGGACAACAATGTAACTTACCCGACTATCACTTTCCCTCCTCAGAGGGGCTTTCGGCGCTGTTCTGGATGGCAGCCAGGAAAGCGAGAATTACATCTTACATTTCACAGGGGAGAGACTAAGGAACAGTCAGGGCCACTTGCCTGAAGCCCACAGTGAGATGGGCCCGGACTGCACCTCCTCGCCAGCCACTCTCACCTCCAGAATGAGAGGCTTGGGGCTCCTCCCCACTGTACCCCACAGGGTCTCAGGTGAGCAAAGGAAGTGGGGGAACCACATTCCATCTGCACATAATAATGTGAATCACCAATTGCCAGAAGAGACTTTTCTGAGCACCTCTAGGCTCAGAATAAAGACCTCATGTAACCTGATCCCCGGGTAGAGATAGGCAAACCCCCAGGTGACTGCATCTGCCCACCAGGTGCTGTCTTCTCTTAGGACCTCTTCACATTGTCTTCCCTCCACATCTGTCTCTGTGAACAAATTTCTCCTTTTATATGATGACTCTCTTGGGATTAGGGCCCACCCTAATGACCTCATTATGACTTGATTGCCTCTGTAAAGATCTGGAGCAGCTGAGGTCACATTCTGAGGTACTGGGGGTGAGGACTCTAGCATATCTGCTTTTGTGGGTTACAGTTCAGCCCCTGCACCAGGGTCAGAGCTGAAGTCCCCAGGATAAGGGGTCAGGGACAGGACCCGGTGTGAAGGGAGATGGGAGACCCCACTGAAAGAGGCCGAGAGGCTACAGAAGAGCTGCTAGAGCCATGTGAGCTTTGCCGGGCTTGCCCTGACACAAGGCCTGGGAAGCACACATGCATTCGAGGGTTGGTCCCAGGGGGCAGGGGAAGGAGGAAGGCCAGTGCAAGGCACAGTGTGAGATGGTGGCTGCTGGGGGCAAGTGGGCCCAGTCTTTTATGCCAGGACTTTCCAAGGAAGGAGGTAGAATGCATCTCAGAATTGATGTACGAGGAGATGGAAGAGTGGGCCATTAGCCACTGATTCCTGTCCCTCTGGCCAAGTGTCCCTAGTCCTGGGCAGGCTGAGCAGGTGTCAGTGGTGCCTGGAAGCCTCAGGCAGAGGGGAGCGAGAAGTGCCCAGGAGATCAGGCAGGACAGAACCACTGCCCCCTGCCCTTACCACCCCTTCCCTCCCCGGCAGCCAGAGACACAAACTGGTGACCTCTTGGCATCCTTCAGTTTCCAACTCCACATGTCTCCACCTGCAGACTGTCTGCCAGTGTGCTCCAAGAGTGTGGGGTGAGGGGGGGGGTGTGACTGTGTGCTGTTTCTGCACAAGGGTCCATGTGTGTGGTGTCCACGGTGTGTGTGTGTGTGTGTGTGTGTGTGTGTGTGTGCCATGTGATGTTTGTGTGGTGTGTTGGGGGAGAAAGCGTGGTGTGTATGATGAAGGTGCATGTTTGTGGGGCAGAGTATGGTGTGTGTGATGTATGTGTGAATGTGGTGTTTGTGTGGTGTGTTTGTGGAGGGAGAGTGCAGTGTGTAGGGGTGAGTGTATGTGGTGTGTGATGTGAGGGGGTGTGGTGTCTCTGTGCATTGATGGGAGTGTGTACCAGGCTGTGTGTGAGCAATGTGTGTGTGCTGCGTGTGCATGCCTGTGTCTGCGTATGGAAGGATGTTTGCTGCAGGCACAGGGGATGGAGCTTCCCTGGGGCGGCAGAGATCAGACGGTGGAGCCAGACCCCAGAGAAGGTGAGGGAACAAAAGAAAGAGTTAAAAAAGCAACAGATAATGCTAAGTGAAATAAGTCAAGCAGAGAAAGACAATTATCATATGGTTTCACTCATTTATGGAACATAAGAACTAGGGAAGATCGTAGGAGAAGGAAGGGAAGAATGAAGGGAGGGTAAACAGAAGGGGGAATGAACCATGAGAGACTATGGACTCTGAG
The DNA here is from genome assembly GCF_002007445.2 of Ailuropoda melanoleuca. Taxonomy (NCBI): domain Eukaryota; kingdom Metazoa; phylum Chordata; class Mammalia; order Carnivora; family Ursidae; genus Ailuropoda; species Ailuropoda melanoleuca. Next base: position 92,026,335 of record NC_048230.1, read on the forward strand.
AAACAAACTGAGGGCGTCGGGGGGGGTGGGGAAATGGGATAGGCTGGTGATGGGTAGTAAGGAGGGCACGTATTGCATGGTGCACTGGGTGTTATATGCAAGCAATGAGTCATGGAACATTACATCAGAAACTAAGGATGTACTGTATGGTGTCTAACATAACATAATAAAAAATTATTATTAAAAAAAAGCAACAGAGTCAAGGCACCTGGGTGGCTCCGTGAGTTAAGGTCTGCCTTCAGCTCAGATCATCATCTCAGGGTCCTGGGATTGAGCCCTGTGTTGGGCTCCCTGCTCAGTGGGGAGCCTGCTTCTCCCTCTCCCTGCCTCTGCCCCTCTCCTTGCTCATGCTCTCTCTCTCTGTGTCAAATAAATAAATTAATAAAACAAGGTCTAGAGGGCAAGGTGGCAGTGGACGGGCTGTTCCCTATGGGCACAAAGGCAGGTGGGGAGAAGGGCCGTTTTTGCGGTGTGTCTGCCTCTAGGCCGGGGAGTAAGAGCCCAAGGCCTGGCTGCTGCCCTCAGGACCTGTGTCAGGGGGGCGGCTGGGTCCCACAGTCGCTGAGGTCCAAGCGGAGCCGATGGCAGAGGTGCCCGGGCCTGAGGATGATGGGTCCCCAGACCTGCAGGGAAGATGGAGGGTAGGACTCGGCAGTACAGGGAGGCAGTGCTACTCCACATCCTTGTCTTACGTGACCATGAGTGACAAGGAGTCAAGCAAAACCCTACTTCTAGCTGCATCCAACTTGTTTCTCTTTAGAAGCCTGGTACCTGTGTGCTCAGGGTGAGGGGCAGTCGCAGGGAAAGAGTACTTGTGTTCCCGCAGGTAGAAGTCCCCTGGAGGGTCAAGATGGTGAGAAACCCAAGGTCACAATTGTGCGGAGGACAAATGTCACTTGCCCCCAATCCTTTTGTTGTGTTTTCTCATACCTCTGGGAAGCCATGAGAGCTCAAGCTGCCACTGTGCTTCCGGCGTTCCCAATGAAGGAAGGCAGCCCAGCAGGGAGATTTATGACCTGCTCAAGGGAAAGTAAGGGGCTGCCAGAAACAGCCAAAAGCTGTTGTCTCTGGCTGCAGGCAAAGGTCTCGGAGGGATTTCACTAACAACCGGTCGGCCACGAGGCCACATGGCCGTGGGGCCACAGCCCTCTCTCTGGCCTTCACAAGCACATAGGACAGCAGATTTTGCAGATACCTCGTGGGGAAGGGGAATTTTCTTGGCTAGGTCTAAATAAATAAAGCAGCAGGCATAGAGAGTAAAGCCAAGACTTTCAAAAGACAAGGAGCCAAAATATTTATTTTAAAAAAAGAGCAGATTTTAAATCTTTCTGCTATTAATACTCTCATTTTTCTTTTGACTTAGGAAATAGTCAAGCGATTAAAATGACTTGAACGAAGTGAATGCCATGAGCTGAGGAGGAAGAAGGAAAACAGAAGCCAAAAATGGACAAAGAAGGAGGTTTGAGTGTTTGAGTGTCTGGTCTGCGGTTGAGTGTGTGCGTGCTTCTCTTTTTTTGTTCTTTCTGCCCTTTCTATTGCCCTCATCTGAAATACGTAGCAAAGAAAAATTTAAGCTGCAAGAGGAAAACCATTTCCAAACAGTGAGGTTTAGCAAACATTAGCCTGAAATCTGTAGTCACCTTCTAAAAATCCACACTTGGTTCCTCATGCTAACCTCAATGCCAGACCAAAGATCAACTTTTGTTTTAACCAATGTGAGTAACCACCACAACCCCAAATGATTAGAAGCCCTCTGTTGACAGATGAAATAGGAGACCTGTAGTCAGCAACACTGTTCTGCAAACACTGGCCACTCCTGCCCTCCAGTTTCGGGAAAGGACTGTCCTACTTGGTCCCCTGCTGGTGGTTCCATGTGGCTGACTCTGGACAATTACATAGGATGGAAATGGCACCTGCCACTTTCAGGCTAGAGCATTTAAGTGTCAGAGCATTTAATTGCCTTCAGAACTCTATTCTCTGCTATGGTGGTCAGCAATGTTCCAGGCAGGAGAAATCAATTTCTCCTGTTTCAGTTCACTAAGAGTGAATTACTGTAGCACAACCAAGTTTATCCTGATTGATACAAGATTTGTTATTTTTGAGCTGCCTAATAGCAAAAATACAATAAATGGATGGATGGATGGATGGATGGATGGATGGATGGATGGATGGAGCTGGTAGATATGGCTCTTTGTCTATAAATCTCAACCACAAACTTTGCATTTCCTCCTGAATACAAAGTCCTACAACGTGAGGACTGTGAATGTTGTTGAAATAAGAGATCCGATAGAAGCCAAAGAAAGAAACTGATTTTGATTTCTGGCTTAACATACCTGGAGCCACTCTGTACAAGATTTACCCAGTGAAGACCCAAAAGGATCCTCTGCATATACCTCAGACAGAAAGCTCTTGCACCTGGGGGCAAATCTGTGCAGGGAAAGGTTTCCGATTATCCAAACTCCAACCAAGTGTCATCAGTAACTGTTGTTGAATTTACAGTCTCAACAAAAACACAAAACAAATGTGCTTTCATCTTTAAACAAAGCAATGCATAGTTGAGGAAAGAGTATTAAGTTAGGGTTAGAGTAAAGTAGGAGTAATTCCTGTTTCCATTAAATTCTGGCTCTAGGATCTTGGAAAAATCACATAACTTCTCTACACCTCATTTTTCTCAACTCTGGGATGGAAAGTCACTTGACCTGTCTATACCATGAGGATGGTGAGTTTGAGGTTGCTTGAAGTGACTTGATATAACCCCCTCAGAACACTTCAATATATTTCAGGAACTCTGCCAATTGTGCTTGGTGCCAAGAGATGCTTCATAACAAACTGCTACTATTGGTACCATTGTTACTCTATGATTAGTATCCTTGCAAACAGCCCCCTGTTAACTATGCCAAGCTCATACAGAAACTACATAATGTGCCCCTTGTTAAGCAAACTCCGTCTTTGTCCTGAAGCCAGGAGGACACTCAACAGGGGGTCTGCGGTCTCCAACAGAGGTGCCTTGGGACTTGATCCTGCCTTGCCAGGAGCAAGAAAGTTCTCTGCTGCAGGGAGAGGTTTTCCTGGCTACTGGACTCCTGAAAACGGCCAAACCTGGCCAAAAGAGGTATGGGCAAAATGTGTCTTGGTGACCCTCACACACCCACTCTGTCCAGTGTGCCCTCCCCAAGCCCTTCCTCCTCAGGGCAGCCCAAACCAGAAACGCACTTAATGTGTGACTAGCAGGGACATTTCAGTTCTAGACTTAGTGCCTGAGGTGTATTTGGGACAAGAGTGTTCTTTTTTTATCAAGTACTCAGGAAATGTTGACTGACAGCTAAGATAGTCAAAAGCTACAAAATCTATTCCATCATTTCAAGACTTGTGAAATCTGCATGTGGAAATATCACAGAAGGGAGGCCCATGGCCTTGTATGTCGTCCAGCAGGTTCAAGCATAAGAAGAGGGTTTACTGCTTTACCTACCTGAATTATTATCTGTACAGTATGATGTTTTGACCTCTTAAAAAACCTTTCCAGCTGGGAAGAGACTGCCCTTCCCTGGGCTAGCCAATTCTAAAGGGCCTGGCAAGCATGGGGCTTTGATATTGCAAAGTAAGCCATCCAGGCCAGACTTCCTCTTGCTGGCCTATCCAGCCCAGGAGGCAAAATTCCTGTCTTTATCATCCCAGAACCAATTGGAGACCGCCCCATAGTTAGAGCCACAGATATTATTCAAACTTGCCAATCCTATCCTGCTCACTTTTTCCTGTCTTGCCTTTCCCACAGAAACCCGTGGCCAACACCTTCCTCGCACTCCTGTCTTCTGCTCACTTCCCAAAACCCAGTGCATGCCCCTGTGATTATGCATATGGCATGTGATGACCTCTCTCTGGGACCTGTGAGTATTATCAGCTTTGGAGGTTTTTAGTGTGCATGCCTCTCCCATGTCTCCTCCTGTGGTCACACCTAACATATCATGGAAAAGGAGACAAAAGATGACCTTTCCAGCAGAGAAAGACAATTATCATATGGTTTCACTCATTTATGGAACATAAGAAGTAGGAAGATCGGTAGGAGAAGAAAGGGAAGAAGAAAGGGGGGTGGGTAAACAGAAGGGGGAATGAACCATGACAGACTATGGACTCTGGGAAACAAACTGAGGGCTTCAGAGGGGAGAGGGTGGGGGAATGGGATAGGCTGGTGATGGGTAGTAAGGAGGGCACATATTGCATGGTTCACTGGTGTTATATGCAAGTAATGAGTCATGGAACTTTACATCAAAAACTAGGGATGTACTGTATGGTGACTGACATGATATAATAAAAAATTATTATAAAAAAAGATGACCTTTCCAAGTGTGAAAATCATTGAGAAGGGGCACAGGCCGTGCCTGAGACTGGACAGTCCATCTCAGGACTACAGGGAGAAGTCAAATTCCCAAACTTTGAACATGATTCACACATTCTATCCCAGCTATTTTAATTCTAGGACTTTATTCTTTTTTTTTTTTTT
>NC_048230.1:92030925-92031338 GCF_002007445.2 Ailuropoda melanoleuca
ATCCCATTCCCCCACCCCCCTCCCCTCCAAAGCCCTCAGTTTGTTTCTCAGAGTCCATAGTCTCTCATGCTTCATTTCCCCTTCTGATTACCCCCCTTTATTTATCCCTTTCTTCTCCTACCGATCTTCCTAGTCCTTATGTTCCATAGATGAGAGAAACCATATGATAATTGTCTTTCTCTGCTTGACTTATTTCACTTAGCATTATCTCCTCCAGTGCCTTGGAACAGAACAGAGAACCCAGAAATGGACCCTCAGCTCTTTGGGCAACTAATCTTCGATAAAGCAGGAAAAAACATCCAGTGGAAAAAAGACAGTCTCTTCAATAAATGGTGCTGGGAAAATTGGACAGCTACATGCAAAAGAATGCAACTTGACAACTCTCTCACACCATACACAAAGATAAACTCCAA